>NC_068426.1:20553384-20835884 GCF_023373465.1 Oncorhynchus keta
GCATTGTCAACACTGTACACTTACGGGATTAATGGGTCAGGAATGAGAGCCCAATTCCTGGCAGGGCACACACAACCCCTTTACATTGGGAGAGTGCTGTTGGCATTACAGTACCTCAAGTCAGAAAATAGGTGGATGACTCAAATGTAAAATCACTTCAGAAACACCACAAGGCACCACTTTCAATACAAAAAAAACAACACTTTCTTTTTCTACAGCAGAAACCAATGTATTTGTACACTATATTTAGGAGCAGGGTACTTGACATGTGGTAGAAGTCAAAAGGATAGAAACCAGGTGAATCTACCTTGACCGATGCACCAACATTAACAAGACATCCTGTGTTTGGACCCTTAAAGTAGCATCAATGAGACTTTAATACGGATCCTGAAGAACACTAAAGTGAGATTGAGGAAGATAAATGAACAATTTTGTACTATAGGTTATAGTCTAAACTTCACACATTCACAGCTTCCAAAGTGTAAGGCATCAAACGTACGGCCACAGTTGGGGGGGTATTGCACATGACAAACATTTGTGGGATGAGGGGGAGACCCTATACTGAAGTACATACAGGCTGGCAGGGAGGTGACTGGCACATAATTCCCATGGCATGTCCATAGTGCAAGACTGGCAGACCCACAGGAAGTACAGTATCGTGTGAGTGTGTGTAATAACCACTTAGTGAAAGAGAAACTATGTGTGTGAATGATATAGTGAGTGAGAGATTCATAAGGTGAGTGTGATAAATAGTGACCGTATGTTGGTGAACCAACCAACAGCCAGTAGCAGCCAGGAAACATTATTAGTCCAAAGTCGAGCGGCTTTCCTTCTGTGACAAAGATTCTCCCATCCCTCTCCACTTGTCTTTACTAGAGGCCCTTCACACTCCTCCACTCCTTTAGGGAGACCTCATCTGCCCTCCTCCGCAGAACGTATCTCAGACTTGAGTTTGACGAACTCCTTGGCCACCTCGTCGTTTGAACGCTGGGAGAGGATGCGCATGGCGGTGAGGCCTGTCTCATCCATGGTGACACTCTGGCCCAGAGGGCACCAGCACGCCACGCTGCCTTTCTCTGCCACGTCCTTCAGCTGCATCACAGCCATGCCCACCACCCGGTCAGCACGACCAAAGCAGTAGTCCTTCACACACATCTGAAGTTCGTAGCACTCAAAGCCATCCTCGTTGCCCAGGACACTGAGGAGACATTGAGGGGAGGGAGAGTTTTCTTTTTTACGATGAGCATTGGCTATTTCAAGGGGCAACTATTGGTTATTGTAGGTAACAGGCTACTGTACTATTGCTTGGCTCTGCACTCACAAGTGGAAGGTCTCGTTGAACTTGGGCGCCCAGCTGTTGTTCTTGGACTTGGTTTGGAACTTGCGCTTCTTGTCACTGAGGTTGGGTCCGATCATGGTGATCTCCACGAAGGGCCGAAACATCCCAGACGTCTGCCACTTCAGATCATTGGCTCCCACCACTGATACACAATGAGGAAGGAGATTGTTAGTTTGTTGGGACAGGGAGAGACAGAGATAATGGTTCATTATAGTCATGTTCCCTTAAACCTTTAGAAATCCCTATAAGAACCTTTGACAGTGACTTTGTGCTCCCCAGTCCCAGGATGGGTGAATAGGTCAATCTGTATGGATATCTCTCCAACTGGCTTGTCCACTCCTGAGCCTAGCATACACACAGATAGAAACACAAGACATGATCTTCCAGTGGTGGTCAGTGGTTATAGATACCAGGAGTAGTATCCGTTAGGGAGGAGGAGGACGAGAGGCCATGGGTAGTGTCATACAACCAGGAGGAGGAGCAGTCAGGGTTGATGTTTAGGGAAAATTCACCCACAGGGGCAGGGGCAGATGGGAAGGGGTTTATGTACAGTCACAGAGTAAAGGAGGGAGGGGTTGTTGGCACATGCTATCCATTGTTGGCACAACCTACCCCTGGAGGGTTGTATTTTTTCATTGGGAGTTAACCTAATACCCTTCCCATTGTGCACTGGTGAGGAGGCAGCAGAGGAGATAACAAGAGAGAAGACAAACAGTAAAAAAAACACGTCAAATGGCAGCAGAGTCATGTTAGACTTCAACTCACAGAACAGTCACACAGCCAGATAAAGTTAGTTAATAGGTAAGTAATAAGAGACACACAATATTTAGCTGATAGATCAACTTCAAGCCCTTTACTGGAATATAACAGTACTCAAGACCCCTGGTGACCCCTGGTGGCAAGGCAGGGGAGAGACAAAGGTTATTTTAGGACTGACACAGACTGATGCAATTGTGTGTGCGCGCGCGCCTTACCTTGTGCGTGTTGTGTTGTGACGAAGGTCTTGATGAGTGTGTCTGTGGTCTGTGTGTAGAGGGACAGAGCGTGGCGTAGTGAGGTCAACTCAGAACTCTTCTCCAGGAAAGCCTTCTTCAGACCGTTTCCTCCAGCATGGAAGTATTGCTGCAGAAGAAAGGGAAAAGATGGGAAAAGAGA
Organism: Oncorhynchus keta; assembly: GCF_023373465.1. NCBI lineage: Eukaryota > Metazoa > Chordata > Actinopteri > Salmoniformes > Salmonidae > Oncorhynchus > Oncorhynchus keta. Next base: position 20,555,879 of record NC_068426.1, read on the forward strand.
GGGAGACGGTAGGATTGTTTTCCTCCTATGCAATTAATGAGGACAGTAATTAAATGCTCAGCAACCAAGTCATCTTCAGCAACTACTGTAAGTAGTAACTTTATCACAGGTGTCACTATGAACTTAAACATAACACAAACCTTGATCGTGTCCAGTGCTATATCGATGACAGCACACTGTTTAGGTGTCAGGCTTTTGGCCTCTCCTGCCATGTGATCCTTGAGCTTGGAGAGCTGTCCCAGTTCCTTGGCTGCAGACAAGATCTGAGCCCCCTGACCCACACAAAAAAATAGATAACATTTTTACAAATACATAAAGATATTTTAGGATACATGGGAAATAGGTAGAAAAGGCCAAATAAAAAATAGAATAATAATAAATATATATATATATTTAATGCAATTGAAATGCATTCCAACATATATCATGGTGTGACGCTTTGATAACCATAGCATCTCTAGGACAGTGGTTACCAAACTTTTTATATTCCCGTACCCCTTAAAATAAAGTGGTGATCCTAACTGACCTAAGACAGGGAATTTTTACTAGGATTAAATGTCAGGAATTGTGAAAACTGAGTTTAAATGTATTTGGCTAAGGTGTATGTAAACTTCCGACTTCAACTGTAACTCTGCCATCATGGGTTGTATTGGAGTGAGTCTCAGTCTTAAATTATTTTACACACACATTCTGAGCCTGTATTTAGTTGTCATACTAGTGAGTGCCGAGAATCAACTCTCACATAGGTACGTGGTTGCAAAGGGCATCAGGGTCTTAAAAATTAGATTTGCCAAAGGCTGAGAGCAGGCAATCCAGAAATCTGGCAGTGGCTTCTGATTTAAATTCAATTTTAACAGAAGTGCTTGCGGCAATTTTGATGAGGTTCTCTTGTTCAGATATCGGTAAGTGGCAGGGCATGAAAGGGATAACGAATCCATTTGTTTGTGTCATCCGTTTCGGGAAAGTACCTGCGTAATTGCGCACCCAACTCACTCAGGTGCTTTAATATATCACATTTGACATTGTCCGTAAGCTTTAGCTCATTTGCAAAAAAAAAAATCATACAATGATGGAAATATCTGTTTGTTGTCCTTGTTAATATATTTGGGCTAGAGGGAAGCATTTTCACTTTTGGATGAAAAGCGTGCCCAGAGTAAACTGCCTCCTACTCAGTCCCAGATACTAATATATGCATATTATTATTGGTATTGGATAGTAAACACTCTGAAGTTTCTAAAACTGTTTGAATGATGTCTGTGAGTATAACACAACTCATATGGCAGGCAAAAACCTGAGAAAAAAATCCAAACAGGAAGTGGGAAATCTGAGGTTTGTAGTTTTTAAACTCAGCCTCTACTGAAGTTACAGTGGGATATCGGTTATGTTGCACTTCCTAAGGCTTCCACTAGATGTCAACCATCTTTAGAATCTTGTTTGATGCTTCTACTGTGAAGGGGGGCTGAATGAGAGGGGAATGAGTCAGAGGTCTGCCAGCAGTCACAAGCTCAGTCACGCACATTCACGAGAGGTTGCTCTCGTTCCATTGCTTTTCTACAGACAATGGAATTCTCTGGGTTTTTGGCTGGGTTTTTCTGTGACTTGGTGGTGACCTAACATAATCGTCTGTGGAGCTTTCGCTGTTAAACATTTTTTAAATCAGACACTGTGGCTGGATTAATGAGAATTGTATCTTTAAAATGGTGCCTAATACTTGTATGTTTGAGATTTGACTTATGAGATTTCTAGCGGAACCCACGTTCCCAGACAGGTTAATTGACCCCCCATAAACATAACAGACATTTACCAGGAGCTGTGCCAGGCCCGCCACGTCTGTTGACTCATCCAGCTGTAGCACACATAATTCACTGGCTTGTACGTGAAGCAGTAATTGTTTCAAAACATCTTCTGCCATGTCACTGATGCGTTGTGAAACAGTGTTGTTTGATGAAGACATTTTCATGTCTGTAGTTATTTTGGCCTTTTCCTCCAGCATTGTCCAAGCCATATCCACGGCAGCAGGAACAATTAAGTCCTCCACAATAGTATGGGGCTTGCCTGTCCTAGCCACTCGGTAGCTCACCATATAAGACACTTCTAGACCCTTCTTATTAATGGTATCTGTTGCTTTTATACATGTCTTACTACTTGAAAGTTGTCTTAATTTTCGCTCAAAAAACTACCCTGGCTTCTTTTTCAAAATGCCCACTGGCTCCAGGTCATCTACAAGTCCATGCTAGGTAAAGCTCCGCCTTATCTCAGTTCACTGGTCACGATGGCAACACCCACCCGTAGCACGCGCTCCAGCAGGTGTATCTCACTGATCATCCCCTAAAGCCAACACATAATTTGGCCGCCTTTCATTCCAGTTCTCTTGTGCCTGTGACTGGAACGAATTGCAAAAATCGCTGAAGTTGGATACTTTTATCTCCCTCACCAACTTTAAACATCTGCCATCTGAGCAGCTCACCGATCGCTGCAGCTGTACATAGTCTATCGGTAAATAGCCCATCCAATTTGACCTACCTCATCCCCATACTGTTTATATCTATTTACTTTTCTGCTCTTTTGCACACCAATATCTCTACCTGTACATGACCATCTGATAATTTATCACTCCAGTGTTAATCTGCAAAATTGTAATTATTCGCCTACCCCCTCATGCCTTTTGCACACAATGTATATAGACTCTTTTTTTCTACTGTGTTATTGACTTGTTAATTGTTTACTCCATGTCTAACTCTGTGTTGTCTGTTCACACTGCTTTGCTTTATCTTGGCCAGGTCGCAGTTGTAAATGAGAACTTGTTGTCGACTAGCCTACCTGGTTAAATAAAGGTGAAATAAAAAAATAAAAAATGCCATGTTTTGTTTCTAAATGTCTCCACAGAAGTGAAGGTTTAATTGCGTTGTAGTTTTGCACATATAACACACTTGCTGAGGAAAGGCACTACTCCCAATACAAGTGAACCCCAACTCAATGCAGTTCTCATCATATTTGCACCTCTTTGGTGGTCCAACGTCCCGGTCTGTTGTTCGGTGCTTTCCCGGGTAAGGGGGCAGTAGCTCTTCGGCTGCATCAGATTCACAAATGTCAGTGTCCATGCTAGCTGGGCTAGCAACACATGTAGAATTACTGATGCTAGCATTGGACGTGCTCGTGGAAGCAGAACAACTTGGGTTTTCAACAGAATTGATCCATTATCGAGCAAACGGAATGAGCAGCAGCTACGTTTGGCTACACAAGGACCGTTAGTGGAATTCCCGCAACAGAGTAACGGTTAATGTGATTGGATGTTAATTATTTGACTAGGCTACCTGTATTTGACATTGTGTTGTTTTTTCGCTGAACACTAGATGGTTTAACTTTATTTTTGGCAGTGAAACGAAGCTACTCAGGCGAGAAAAGAAACTTACCCAAATGTATAGCCCCATTGGAAAATAGAAATGGACTATTTAAACATGTGAAGAACCCCAGTTCGGGAATATCTGCTCTTGGACAAGGTAACTTTTATCAACATATTCACCTGTATTTAGCCCCCCAAAAATGAAATGCTAATGAGCTGCTAACGTGGCTATCATAAATAACTACAAATGCCATGATGATCTGGACGAGACTGACAAATTGAGGCAAAGGTAAGAATCTCTGGATTAATTATCTAATGTTAGCTAAATGTAGTAATTCTGTGAACTTTCTGGTGCAAGTTTAAAATGGACAATACCTTTTAGCAAAGGTGTCAGCTAGAGATGACATGTAGAAGCTTGCAGGGATTTGTAGTTTTGCATGATGTCTACTTTGATGCTAATTAAATCAAATCAAAGTTTGTCACGTGCGCCGAATATCACGTGCGCCGAATGAATACCTTTCAGTGAAATGCTTACTTACAGGCTCTAACCAACAGCGCAATTTAAAAAAAAAGGTATTAGGTGAACAATAGGTAAGTAAAGAAATAAAATCAACTGTAAAAAGACAGTGAAAAAAATAACAGTAGCGAGGCAATATACAGTAGCAAGGCTATATACAGTAGCAAGGCTATATACAGTAGCAAGGCTATATACAATAGCAAGGCTATATACAGTAGCAAGGCTATATACTGTAGCAAGGCTATATACAGTAGCAAGGCTATATACTGTAGCAAGGCTATATACAGTAGCAAGGCTATATACTGTAGCAAGGCTATATACAGGCACCAGTTAGTCAGGCTGATTGAGGTAGTATGTACATGTAGATATGGTTAAAGTGACTATGCATATACGATTAACAGAGAGTAGCAGTAGCGTAAAAGAGGGGTTGGCGGGTGGTGGGACACAAGACAGATAGCCTGGTTAGCCAATGTGCAGGGGCACTGGTTGGTCGGGTTCATTGAGGTAGTATGTACATGAATGTATAGTTAAAGTGACTATGCATATATGATAAACAGAGTAGCAGCAGTGTAAAAGAGGGGTGGGGGGGACACAATGCAAATAGTCCGGGTAGCCATTTGATTACATGTTCAGGAATCTTATGGCTTGGGGGTATAAATTAATTAAGAATTTTCGAATCTGAGAGTGAATAGACAAATATATTGATAAAGGTCACCTTGTCCTAAAGAGACTTACATGGTTTTCTAAATGGTCATGTCAAGGTAAGTCTACTTGAAACACAGCACTTTAAGTGTTTCATCAATACCAATGGGAACAACTAACAGTGGAAAAACAATTGGAACCAAAACATTGTAGAATATAATGCCTCTCATTGGAGGACCTAGACCTACACTGACACATTGTGGAGCATTGTACGATGTATAGTTTTTTTTTAATCGATAAAAACGAAGTCCCTTAATATTGTAAAAAAAAAATACCTCGATTTAAAAAAAAAAAAATCATGAAGTTGAACATGTGCTCTTTATGACAGAATGAACAATTAAAATGATATCACTGCCAGTTTTGGCTTTGTGCCATTAACTCCATTAACCAATACGTAAAGAGTAATATTAGAAGATGAATTTGGAAGCACTTTGGCTACCCTGAAGACTAGATGTCATACCCAAGCATTTCTGGAATATTGTTAGGCATTACATTCATTTTGAGCAAATACGCAAATGTATGTACAGTACCAGTCAGAAGTTTGGACACACCTACTCATTCCAGGGTTTTTCTTAATTTTACTATTTTACATTGTAGAATAATAGTGTAGACATCAAAACTATGAAACAACACATATGGAATTTGTGATTCTTCAAAGTAGCCACCTTTTGCCTTGATGACAGCTTCGCACACTCTTGGCATTCTCTCTACCAGCATCATGAGGTGGTCACCTGGAATACATTTCAATTAACAGGTGTGCCTTGTTAAAAGTTACATTTGTGGAATTTCTTTCCTTCTTAATATATTTGAGCCAATTAATCAGTTGTGTTGTGACAAGGTAGGGGTGGTATACAGAAGATAGCCCTATTTGGTAAAAGACCAAGTACATATTATTGTAAGAACAGCTCAAATAAGCAGAGAAACGACAGTCCATCATTACTTTAAGACATGAAGGTCAATCAATCCACAAAATGTCAAGAACTTTGAAAGTTTCTTCAAGTGCAGTCGCAAAAACCATCAAGTGCTATGATGAAACCGGCTCTCATGAGGACTGCCACAGGAAAGGAAGACCCAGAGTTAACTCTGCGGCAGAGGATAAGTTCATTACAGTGTCCAGCCTCAGATATTGCAGCCCAAATAAATGCATCACAGAGTTCAAGTAATAGACATCACAACATCAACTGTTCCGAGGAGACTGCGTGAATCAGGTCTTCATGATACATTTGCTGAAAAGAAACCACTACTAAAGGACACCAATAATAAGAAGAGACTTGCTTGGGCCAAGAAACACAAGCAATGGACATGAGACCAGTGGAAATCTGTCCTTTGGTCTGATGAGTCCAAATTTGAGATATTTGGTTCCAACCGCTGTGTCTTTGTGAGACGCAGAGTAGGTGAACGGATGATCTCCGCACGTGTGATTCCCACCGTGAAGCATGAAGGAGGAGGTGTGGGGGTGCTTTTCTGGTGACATGGTCTGTGATTTATTTAGAATTCCAGGCACACTTAACCAGCATGGTTACCACAACGATATGCCATCCCTTCTGGTTTGTGTTTAGTGGGACTATCATTTGTTTTTTAACGAGAATGACCCAACACACCTCCAGGCTGTGTAAGGGCTATTTGACCAAGAAGGAGAGTGATGGAGTGCTGCATCAGATGACCTGGCCTCCACAAGCACCCGACCTCAACCCAACTGAAATGGTTTGGGATGAATTGGACCGCAGATTGAAGGAAAAGAAGCCAACAAGTGCTCAGCATATGTGGAAACTGCTTCAAGACTGTTGGAAAAGCATTCCATATGATGCTGGTTGAGAGAATGCCAAGAGTGTTCAAAGCTGTCATAGTTTTGAAGTATTCACTATTAGAAAATTGTAAAAAATAAAGAAAAACCCTTGAATGAGTAGGTGTGTCCAAATGTCTGACTTGTACTGCACATGCATCTCTGGAGTACATTTTAAGGCATTACATGCATTTTAGCAAAGGTGCAAATGTATCTACATGTATTTGACATAAATATTTAACCTCCACGTAAAATGTTTGTTTTTTTTCCAAATGGGGAGGAAAAGAACATGCATAACATTAGGAGAGTGTTTGGAGTAGAGAGCCATGAGAAAAAGGCCACATTTTAAAAGGTGAATGTTGAGGGTGTTAGGTCTTACAAAGGTGCCATTTCCTTGCGGAAGGACAATGGTCTTCTCCAGGCTGCTCATCACAATCCTCCACAGCTCCTTCAGAACCCGCTTCAGAACCGTCTTCTCACACGCCGAGGCAAACAGCGTCAACCTGCATACATACACACACTCAATGTATTTTGTGCCATGCAACATGGCACAACATACTGACAATAACACCTTTGACTTCATAGAAAAGGACCTAAAATGTACACCACCAAAACAGTGACCATAGCAAAGCAGGAGAGAATCAAGGGATCCACTCACTTTGAATCCAAGAAGTCCATGAGTGGCCGCAGCATGTTGTCGGAGTCGGCCTCCACCACGTTGTGGCTGTTGGCGTTGACTGGGCCCTTGATCTGATAGAGCAGAGAGGCCATCTGTCTCATACAGTCATCAATATGGACCTGGAAACTATAGGAGAGAAAGGAGCCACAGAGGTTATGGGTCAGAGCAAAAAAATTGACTACAGAGTCTGTGTGCAAGAGACTACAGTACAAACACTAGGAATGAGTGAGTTGTAGAGTATGGGGAGAGTGTACATGTTTGAATCTTGGGACTGCGTTGTGTGTGTGTGTGTGTGTGTGTGTGTGTGTGTGTGTGTGTGTGTGTGTGTGTGTGTGTGTGTGTGTGTGTCGGTGTGTGTACCTGTTTCCAAATGTGGTACTCAGCTCATCCAGCACATTGTTCAGCTTGACCTGAAGCTCGTTCAGGAGGTCACTAGCGTCTGTGTCCAGCTGCAGATGGACAGACAGGCAGAAAGAGAAAGGCATAAAGATAGACATTAAGGCAGACAGACGCAGAGAAGACAGTCTGATAAGTACGAGTACGGCACGTTTTACTTTACCATGTAACATGTTATATCAGCATGATTCTCACAAACCAGAGAACACACACACACTGTAAAGTGTGCATAATGCAAGCCAGAGTAGAGCACATGATAATCCATCATCAATGGAGGAAAAGTTATTTTCGCCAGTAAATTAACAAGCACGGCAAGAAAAGGCATCAAACATTTTCATAGAAAGTGAAAATAGGACATGTTTGACGGAAGTCACTGCTACTTCTTTTCTATTTAATTATTAGTCACTCTGTTTTATTAGACACACACTCCTGCAGAATAACCCACCTTTTTGCATGTAATAATCACCACCTTCAAAGAAATATGATTATAGAAAATGAAGTTTTATTATGACAGCAGATTCATGATATTGACCAGAAGTATACACTATTAGAGGAGCCACCAGGTGTCACGTGTCCCAGATCTACAACCACAGCATCGGTCTGACAGAAACCATCTCACAGAGGCCTAAAGCAACCCCAGCCAGACAGATGACAACATGATGTGGCCCATTAAGCTAATACTCCAATAAGCCAGCTGATACATGGACTGGCAGGGACTAGACTACATGTCTAGGGTGTAGACGAGGGTACAGTATAGGACAGCTGTGGGGGAGACTACTTAATGAGTTCTGCACCAGTGGATACAAGGAAGGCTTACAGGGGCTATAGGGAGAGACGGAGTATGTTTTTCATGAGCATCCTGTGCGTGTGTATACTGCTGAGTAAGTGACTGTTAGTGACTGTGATGCACGAGTGTGTTAGTGTGGATCGCCACTCACTGAGGATGTCACATCCTCACCTTTACCTCGTCTTTCTTTTCAGGCTATCCGAGAGCGGTAGGGAAGAGAAGATACGGCAACATTTACTGCCATCTCTTATGAAGAGATCGCATTGAGTAAAAACAACCCACACTGCTAGGAATATATGGCAAATACCTGAAGAGCAAGTAAATATTTTGACCAATGAACCAGTGTCCTTTTTGTGAGCAGCATAGCTACCCCTCAACTACACAACGCAGGGAGAAAGACACACACTAAACCCACCTTTTCCTCTTCTATGGTTTCACGATGGGGATTCCTAAAGGCTCCATAGAGGGTGAATCATAAAATTAGGAATTAGAGTAATTTAATAGGATCTCTGTGGGGTTAACTTTATTCCACAGACTCCATGTGCAGTCTTCTAATGATAACATAAACCAACCAGAGTCTTTCTATCCACATAATCAGTTATGACCTGCTGGTCATGTGGGAGGTGAGTTACATACTCTATCTACAACACCACTTTGGTAACTTTCAAACTGTCCCCAATCAAAAGGGAATGCACAACCACCTTATCTTCCTCATTATCATCCTGCTTGTCAATATTTAGCAGTGAAGGAAATATCTATTTACACTCAAGTTATCAAACTTTTGTGCTACAATTCAATCATGGGTGTGTAAACCAATACTAAGGGATTACTAAGCCAAACTACTTTACTCAACATCCGATAACTCAGTAAGAATGGGACAATAATTCAGAATGAAGCCGGTCCTCTTCATCCTTAACATACAGCTTTTCTTTACTTTCAATATTTTCTACATTGTAGAATAATAGTGAAGACATCAAAACTATGAAATAACACATTTAGAATCATGTAGTAACTAGTAAATATTTGTTATATTTGAGATTCTTCAAAGTAGCCACCCTTTGCCTTGATGACAGCTTTGCACATTCTTGGCATTCTCTCATCCAGCTTCATGAGGTGGTCACCTGGAATGCATTTCAATTAACAGGTGTGCCTTGCTAAAAGTTACATTTGTGGAATTTCTTTCCTTCCTAATGCGTTTGAGCGAGTCAGTTGCGATGTGACAAGGTAGGGGTGGTATACAGAAGATAGCCCTATTTGGTAAAGGTCCACGTCCATATTATGGCAAGAACAGCTCAAATAAGCAAATAGAAACGACAGGCCATCATTACTTTCAGTCAATGTGGGAAATCTCAAAAACCATCAAGCACTATGATGAAACCGGCTCTCATGAGGACCGCCACAGGAAAGGAAGACCCAGAGTTAACTCTGCTGCAGAGGATAAGTTCATTAGAGTTACCAGCCTTAGATATTGCAGCCCAAACAAATGCATCACAGAGTTCAAATAACAGACACATATCAACATCAACTGTTCAGAGGAGACTGCGTGAATCAGGCCTTCATGGTCGATTTGCTGCAAAGCAACCACTACTAAAGGACACCAATAAGAAGAAGAGACTTGCTTGGGCCAAAAAAACACAAGCAATGGACATTAGACAAGTGGAAATCTGTCCTTTGGTCTGATGAGTCCAAATTTGTGAGACGCAGAGTAGGTAAACTGATGTGTGGTTCCCATCGTGAAGCATGGAGGAGGGGTGATGGTGTCCTTTGCTGGTGACACTGTCTGTGATTGATTTAGAATTCAAGGCACACCTAACCAGCATGGCTACCACACCATTCTGTGGAACTATAATTAGTTTTTCAACAGGACAATGATCCAGCACACCTCCAGGCTGTGTAAGGACTATTTTAATAAGAAGGAGAGTGATGAGTGCTGATGACCTGTTCTCCACAATCACCCAATCTCAACCCAATTGACATGGTTTGGGATGAGTTGGACCGCAGAGTGAAGGAAAAGGAGACAACAAGTGCTCAGCATATGTGGGAACTGCTTCAAGACTTTTGACTGGCACTGTACATATAACTACATTGTGCTCTTAAAGTAGGGATGCTAAACATAGGGAAGGTCAGACCATACATAGCTTTTTGTCCTCTAGGAAGTTGAAGTAGGGAACTAATATAAATCACCAAGGGCATATGTTAATGTAACAGTCGAGTCTACACAATAAGAAGTGGCTTATACAGTACAGTATGCTATTTATCTAATGCTCTATTCTTCATGACAGGATGACATCAGCGATTCTCAACTTCTGAGTTACAGTTGAGAAAAGTTTGTTGAAATTAACTTACATTTTTAAATTAACTTGATCTCTAAAAAGAAATCTTCGATCTTAACAATATTTTCAATATAGAGCTATTTAGTGGATTTGGTTGATTTTCTGGTCTCAAATCAGTGAGCTTAACATTCTTCATCAAGAATATTGGAAAAATTGACTTATTGACAATGAAAAAGGTGGGACTGCTGTTCCCTTGTCATATTACTGCTACATTTACTATCAAATTTGCGTTGCAAATATTGGGTTTGCGACAGACAACCTGGTTCAATTTAGGTCCTGAGGCAAAATTAGTTGAGAACCGCTGCTCTAAATCATGTGGACCATCTCCATACCATTGCTTCCTTGTTTGCTAACTGGTACAGAAAGACACAAATACCATGTTCATGACCTTGTCTATGAAGAGCAGTTTCAACATCATTGAACCATATGTTCACAACTTCACACAATAACAAATAATTGAGATTCTTTATTACTCTAGGTGTGATGCGAGAGTAGCACATCATTCACTCCTTTAAATCCAAACCTGCTAACACCAAAGTCTGCTCAACTAGCTGCATGAGCCCAGAGACACACTGAGCCTGTAAACATCTCCAGCAGGTTCCTAGTGGTCCGTAGCACAGTGAGGAAGAACACTGTTCACCCCCACCCGCCACCCCAGCTCCATCTTACCCATCTGTGGACGAAGCCATTTGTTATTATCTCTTCCTATACACAGTGTCGCTGCTTACCCGTTTGGCACCCATGGACTCAAACATCTTCTCCAGCTGGATCCGCAACTGCTGCACATTATTCATCAGTACACACGTCTACACAGGGGGAGAGAGAGGTACAGAGACCCGTTTAAAACTCTGCAAAACCCACCACCAATGATATATTGTGTAAGGCAGGATATGAAGACTTACAATCTTCTCTTTGTCAGAGTAGGAGGGGAAGCTCTTGGTCAGAATGGCACTGTACTGCAGAAGAACTTTGGCAATAGTCTGTGGGGAGGAAAACAAGTAATTAAACTGTCCAACTAAATATGGGTGACATGTCCTTGGAAATACATTTCATCAAACCACTAAATGACCGTCATCCTTTTCTGTGAATGCGAAGTGGTCTTTTTACACAGGCTAGAGGCTAGTGTGGTTATTCTGTAAAGTTAAAGTAAGGGTATGTATGTGAGGTTACTGCCAAAAGGCCTCTGAAAGTATGAATGTATTCCCTGGATGTATTCTTTGTGATGCAGAATCACAGTCTTTCTATAAGCTGTGCCAGGCCAGGCTTGCCCCAGGGATCTAGCCCCAGGGAGAAGGAGAGAGGGTATATTAAATGATGTTGTCCCATTAGTCATTTTGATTTAATGAGAACATATCATATCCAATTCCTTTTAGACAAATGTGAAAGTCCCTCAGTCCCTCAAAAGTCCCTCCGGCTACTTTTATTGAAATGTGATTTACTGGGGCTCATATCTGTAATAAGCGTACACTACTTTCAAATAAGAAAAGCAATGGTAAGGATTTCTCTGAAGGGCAGAGTTGGCTGTTTTCAGGCCTAGAAAATGCTCTGGGCGGTCATGAATCACTTTAATAAGATTTGGGGATGTTTCAAAGGTTTGAGCCAGTGTTGTCGTACTTGAGACCGGTCTCAGTCCCAAGACCACATATTGAGTGTCTGGGTGTGGAACACATTTTTATTCAGTCTGGACTTGGCCTTGGACAGTGAGTACTCATCATTTCTTCCTGAGACCAGCAGAGTAAAACACTCCATATATCAGCTTCCATTCAGCCTGGCAAAATATATATACTAATTTCATGAAACATACAGTGCATTTTGAAAGTATTCAGACCCCATGATTTTTTCGACATTGTTACAGCCTCATTCTAAAATTGATTAAATCTTTTTCAATCTACACACAACACCCCATAATGGCAAAGCAAAAGCAAGTTTAGACATTTTTGCAAATTTATAAAACATTTAAAAACAGAAATACCTTATTTCCATAAGTATTCAGACCCTTTTACTCAGTACTTTGTTGAAGCACCAACACTCCCTAATAAGTTCCAAACTGCCTCTGGAAACAATGTCAGCACAAGAACTGTTTCGGGAGCTTCATGAAATGGGTTTCCATGGCCAAGCAGACGCACACAAGCCTAAGATCACCATGCGCAATGCCAAGCGTCGGGTGGAGTGGAGTAAAGCTTGCCACCGTTGGACTCTGGAGCAGTGGAAACACATTCTCTGGAGTGATGAATCACGTTTCACCATCTGACAGTCCAACGGATGAAACTTGGTTTGGTGGATGCCAGGAAAACACTACCTGACCCAATGCATAGTGCCAACTGTAAAATTTGGTGGAGGAAGAACAATGGTCTGAGGCTGTTTTTCGTGGTTCGGCCTCAGTTCCAGTGAAGAGAAATCTTAATGGTACAGCATACAATGGGAAGGCAGCGTAGCCTAGTGGTTAGAGCGTTGGCCTAACCGAAAGGTTGCAAGATTGAATCCCCAAGCTGACAAGGTACAAATCTGTCGTTCTGCGCCTGAACAAGGCAGTTAACCCACTGTTCCTAGGCCGTCATTGAAAATAAGAATTTGTTCTTAACTGACTTGCTTAAAATAAAGGTAAAATAAAAAATGACATTCTAGACGATTCTGTGTTTCCAACTTTGTGGCAACAGTTTGGGGAAGGCCCTTTCCTGCTTCAGCATGACAATATACCCTGTGCATAAAGCGAGGTCCATACAGAAATACTTTTTCGAGATCGGTGTGGAAGCCCTGACCTCAACCCCATCTAACACCTTTGGGATAAATTGGAACGCTGACTGAGAGCCAGGCCTAATCGCCAAACATCAGTGCCCGACCTCACTAATGGAAAATTACTGCTCCCTATTGAACTATTGGCCTTCAAAAAGTCCCAATGGCTGACTTCGCTAGCTAGATTTATCTCCCCAGAGACCACCAAAGACAAATCCTGATTATAACTTTTTTCCTCTTTAGTTTAGACCCTTTCCTTTCTAACAAACACTGAAGAGTTTAAATTGGAACATCATTGAAAAGATTCATATAATAATAATTATTGTTGTAATTTTATAAATCCTTAGCATTTCACTGAAAGCGTAGAAGGCCACACTATATTTGGGTAAGTAATCATTTGTAGAGTGGCTCTATCTTCCTTCAGCATGCATTTATTCTGAATGTCTAAAGAATCTACATGTTATTCTGAAACATGAACACAGAAATACTGGACATTTTGTCACGGTGACAATTTGACAGAATTGCAGTCATGGTCTTGAAATGGATTCAAATTTCTCAGGTCTTGACTCGGTCTTGAATCGCTCTCGCTTTAGGTGGTCTTGAACACAACAGTAGTTTGAGAAAATGCCAAACTCTGCCTCCCATTGTTTGAAAAACATTTCAAGCCAAAACTCCAAATAAAGCATGACCCAGGACGAGGCTCCCTAACATGAATCTCAGAGGGTGGAGAGATGAGAGCAATCTATCCCTCCAGGTACACACAGTTCTGACAGGTAGGTAGGTATGATGCGGAGGATAAGGTTACCTTGGCGAATCGTCTGCTGTAGTGAGCCATGACCTTGGGGTCAGGACAGTCCAGTTTCTTGATGATCTCAAAGCTCTGGTTGAGCTGGGTGAATACGTCCACCACCGAGCAGGAAAAAAGAGCATGCTCAGATGTCTGCTGGAACTGGGAGGAGAAGGGGATGAAGACAAAGGTAACTATATAGTTTATAGTGAATAACTGACAAAGATGTAAGGGACAATCAATGAGGGGCTATGCATATTATCGAAAATAATGAACAATGTGGAAGGTGCTTTCCATGACACCTTCCACAGTGGAAGGAGTGGAACTGACCTTGCACGGAGTTGCATTATTTTCCAGAGAACGCATAGAGCCCCGAGTTGATTATCCATTTTATAATTCAACACATTTGCCACTAGAAATGTGTTAATTTGTTGGTAGAAATGAGTTCAACATCCACTGAAGTAGTTAAAGTTTACTAGATAGCTACAGTAGTTGCATTGGTAACTAAACAGTTAAAATTGTTTAGCTAACCAAACCATCAGTCCTAGCTTGCTATTATGAAAATCGAAATCAACAATGCCAAATGTTTTTAATTCCACTTTTGCTTTCAAAAGCAGCTCAAACAAAGCATGTGAGAATGAACTAATAGCCATTGAATTCTACCAAGCTGATATACCATGCGCTATAGGGAATTATAAAGTGGGTGGTTCGAGCACTGAATGCTGATTGGCTGAAAGCCGTGGTATATCAGACCATATGCCATGGGTATGACAAAACATTTATTTTTACTGTTCTAATTACATTGGTAACTAGTTTATAATAGCAATAAGGCACCTCAGGGTTTGTGGTATATGGCTAAGGGCTGTTTACAGGCACTTCGTGTTGCGCTGTGCCTGAGAACAGCCCTGGGTCGTGGTATATAGACAATATACCACATCCCCTTGTGCCTTATTGCTTAAATAACTACTACCAGTTACTCACTCCATCTTTCTTGTCTCTCTCCAGAGCTCCGTGCATGAACTCCATGGAAACGTACTCATTCTCATCCAGCCACTGCAGCACAAACTGTAAGAACCACCTGAACGAATGAAGTAAGGGGTAAAAAAGGGTGAACCTATTTTTAGACATTTCTGTTAAGTTTAGAAAATTCATGGATAACTCACGATGGGTAGTCGGGGACAACGCTATTGAAGTTTGGCAGGTCTTTCACATACTCGTTGTACAGCCACTTGACCTTGAAGTGCAGGTTCATGTAGTCAGCACTCTTACACAGCCGGTGTTTCTCATGCTCTGTGGCGACAAACACACCAGTGGGAGTTTGTGTCTCTCTAAGTGTGTGTTTGTGTGTGTGCGCATGTCTGAGTGTGTACAGTCGTGGCCAAAAGTTGAGAATACCACAAATATTAATTTCCACGAAGTTTGCTGCTTCAGTGTCGTAAGATTGTTCTTCCGGCGCCGACTGAGATGGCCGCTTCGCTTCGCGTTCCTAGGAAACTATGAAGTATTTCGTTTTTTTACGTGTTATTTCTTACATTGGTACCCCAGGTAATCTTAGGTTTTATTACATACAGTCGGGAGGAACTACTGGACTTAAGAGCAACGTCAACTCACCATCGTTACGACCAGGAATAGGACTTTCCCGAAGCGGATCCTCAGTTTTGCCCACCACCCAGGACAATGGTTCGAATCCCAGCCGGCGAACCAAAACAACGAAGCCGTAAAAGGGGCAGACGAAGCAGTCTTCGGAGACACGCACATTGCGCACCACTCCCGAGCATACTACTCGCCAATGTCCAGTCTCTTGACAACAAGGTTGATGAAATCCGAGCAAGGGTAACATTCCAGAGAGACATAAGAGACTAACGTTCTTTGTCTCACGGAAACATGGCTCACTCGAGACACGCTATCGGAGTCTGTACAGCAAGGTGGTTTCCTCACGCATCGAGCCGACAGAAACAAGCATCTTTCTGGTAAGAAGAGGGGCGGGGGGGGGATATGCCTTATGATGTTTTACCTGGAGAGAAGAGGCTTCTTTGCTGCCCTTCGTGACACCAGGCCATCCTCCAAAAGTATTCACCTCACTGTGTGTGCAGATGCACTCACACCTGCCTGCTGCCATTCCTGAGCAAGCTCTGTACTGGTGGTGCCCCGATCCCGCAGCTGAATCAACTTTAGGAGATGGTCCTGGCGCTTGCTGGACTTTCTTGGGTGCTCTGAAGCCTTCTTCACAACAATTGAACCACTCTCCTTGAAGTTCTTGATGATCCGGTAAATGGTTGATTTAGGTGCAATCTTACTGGCAGCAAGGATGCCTGTGAAGACCTTTTTGTGCAAAGCAATGAGGACGGCACGTGTTTCCTTGCAGGTAACCATGCTTGTCAGAGGAAGAACAATGATTCCGAGGACCACCCTCCTTAAGAAGCTTCCAGTCTGTTATTTGAACTCAATCAGCATGACAGAGTGATCTACCGCCTTGTCCTCGTCAACACTCACACCTGTGTTAACGAGAGAATCACTGACATGATGTCAGCTGGTCCTTTTGTGGCAGGGCTGAAATGCAGTGGAAATGTTTTTTGGGGATTCAGATCATTTGCATGGCAAAGATGGACTTTGCAATTAATTGTAATTCAACTGATCACTCTTCATAACATTCTGGAGTATATGTAAATTGCCATCATACAACCTGAGGCAGAAGAATTTGTGAAAATTAATATTTGTGTCATTCTCAACTTTTGGCCACGACTGTACAAGTGTGCATAAATATGCACCCATGTACAGTGCCATCAGAAAGTATTCACACTCCTTGAGTTTTTCAAAATGTTGTGTTATACCCTCAATTTTAAATGGATGAAATTGAGATTTAGTTTCACTGGCCTACACACAATATCCCATAATGTCAATGTGGAATTATGCTAATTACACATTTTTACAAATTAATAAAAAATGAAAGGCTGACATGTCTTGAGTCAAAAGTACTCAACCCCTTTGTTATGGCAAGCATAAATAAGTTCAGGAGAAAAATATGCTTAACAAATCACATAAAAAGTTGCATGGACTCTGTGTGCAATAGTGTTTAACATGATTTTTGAATGACTACCCCATCTCTGTACCCCACACATACAATTATCTGTATGAAATTCACTACTCAACCGAGGAACCAAACACAGGTTCAACCACAAAGACCAGGGAAGTTTTCCAATGCCTTGCAAAGGGCACCTATTGGTAGATGGGTAAAAAAAAAAGCAGACACTGAATATCCCTTTGAGCATGGTGAAGTTATTCATTACACTTTGGATGGTGTATCAATACACCCAGTCACTACAAAGATACAGGTATCCTTCCTAACTCATCTGCTGGAGAGGAAGGAAATCACTCAGGGATTTCCATGAGGCCAATGGTGACTTTAAAACAGTAACAGAGTTTAATGGCTGTGATAGGAGAAAACTGAGGATGGATCAACAACATTGTAGTTACTCCACAACACTAACCTAAATGACAGAGTGAAAAGGATGTATCCTGTTTGCAATCAGGCACTAAAGTAAAACTGCAAAACAATTGGCAAAGACATTTACTTTATGTATACAAATACAAAGTGTTATGTTTGGAGCAAATCCAATACAACACATTACAGAGTACAACTTCATACTATCAAGCATGGTGGTGGCTGCATCATGTAATGGGTATGCTTGTTATCTGCAAGGACTAGGGAGTTTTCTTTTATAAGAAGAAGCAGAATAGAGCTAAGCACATTCAAAATCCTAGAGGAAAACCTCTTCTTCGCAACAGACACTGGGAGACAAATTCTAATTTCAGCGGGACAATAACCTAAAACACAAGGTCTAATATACACAGGAGCTGCTAACCAAGACGACCATTAATGTTCCTGCGTGGTCTAGTTACAGTTTTCACTTAACATAAATCGACTTGAAAAATCGATGGGAAAACCTGAAAATGGCTGTCTAGCAATGATCAACAACCAACTTGACAGAGCTTGAAGCATTTTTTAAAGAATAATGTGCAGATATTGTACAGTCCAGGTGAGCAAAGCTCTTAGAGACGTACCCAGAAAGACACAGCTGTAATCGCTGAGAGATCTGTCATTGGGAGAGTGTGAACATTTTCATGTGGACAGAGGGAAGTGGAGATACTACTTAGAGATATACAGTCCACCTGTGGGGAGAGGAGTTATAGAGAGGTCCTGGAAGACATAAGCAGCTTTCACACCCAGCACATATCACGCTCTCGCTCTGCACCGCATGGGGCTCTACTGTATCACACATCCCCAGAACTCCTCCATCCTCCCCTGGGATACAGCTCTCTTTATTCCTCACGCCCTCATTCCTCTCTCCATTCTCAGCTTCAGTGTAGCTTGCTCCCTATTCTTCTTCAAGCATTAAAAAAATATTCTCTAACCTCAGCAATGAAATGAGAGAACAGACGGAATATGTAAAACATAGTCAGGAACTCTGACCACAGTGAAAGAAGTGGAGGAGATTCAGCAACACTGAGGACAATTGAATTAATTAAAAATGTGTCTATCACTAAAAGTAGAACCTATGTAGGTTTTTAAAATTAGTTTTATTGAATTGTCCTCCAAGTGTGGCTGAATTCTCTCTTCAGTTTGCTCCTCAATTCATGCACCTTGGTTGGAAAGCGAGGTAGCGGCAGTGATCCCTCCTTTTACCACAGTGAAAGAAACAAACAATGGCCTTCCCTAGATAATTAACTCGCCGTCTCCATTGGAAATGGCCGTTTTCCCTGGAAACACAGATCTAACTGTTGGGGATTGTGGGGTTCTGGGAGGAGAACAGGACTAGGGGAGTGATGGGGGGGGGGGTTGATGCTCTTACCAGCATAAAACATCTGCCCAAAGACAGTGGAATTCAGATGTGAATAGAATACAGAGAAGTGAGCAAGGACGAAGGAAGGAAATGAAAGAAGAACAAGGCAACACAAATAGAAAGAAATATAGCAAGATAGAAGTGAAAAGATGGAGATGAGCCATACAGAACTGATGAATACAAATGGCTTGCCAGACTATGAATAAAGCAAATAGAATTAACGATCAATGAAAATAGTGTTTTTTCTGTAATAGGGAATTATTTATCAATGGGTCAGAGACATGGGAGGAATTTGTCTATACGGTGAGCCTGAAATAGGATACTCGATATTTGGCCACTGGCCCAGTTGTACTGCAAGGACTTCTAATTGGTCACCACAGGCTAGGGCTGGGTTATAAAACTAGATCCTGTCCCTTTGTTCCGGGGAGATAATCACAGGAAAGAACCACAGGAGAGAGTCTCAGGAGAGCATCACTGAGGACAGGGGAGAACGATCATCTACTTCCAAGCATAATTTGTCCTATTTGAATAAACCTATTTTCCGCACCTGATTTGCTTTGGAGTCGGTGTGGTAGAAGTCAAATTATATTCAACACTAAAATACATGATTACTAATGGCTAAGAGAAAACTGTCACCTACTGTAGCATAGCATAATAAGAGGGTCTACTCTGTCGTCTCACTTGTCAGTCTTACCCTGAAGCCACTGGTAATGATCAACATTATCCATTACTGAAAGACAGACAAAGGAGAAAAGACAGACAAGGCTGAGACAGAGAAAGAGCCACAGACAGCGAGTGGAGCCGCAGAGACTGGGGAGATGTATTTTCCTTTTACTGTTGCTTAGGGTCTACAGTACAATACACAGGTATCCTCTTGGGCTCATTCTTTCACCATATAGCTACAACATATGCAAACACACCCAGAAAAAGGGCCCAAGTAGGGCCAACAAAGTCTAGGATATAGTAGCAGTGGTTTAGGACCTTGACCCCAAAATGTCTGCATGGCTCCTGGGAGGGAATCTGTGGAGACTCACCCTCCATGGCATACTTCATGTCCTGGGAAAACAGCATCCACATGACCTCAGCACACACCTTCCCCACATTCAGCTCCTGAGGGAACCTGGAGCAGAAATGGCACAGAGCAGCATTAGATACTGGAAATAGAACATTAAAACAGAAATCATTAGTACATTAGTTAGGTAATAGTAATTTAATACTAACTGGCTGAGGACGGGTGTGTAGGAGTTCCTGTCCTCCTCTACAATGGAGACGATGAGGGTGATCAGTTTGGGCCAGAAGTCCAGGTTCTTGATGCTGGGGCCCTGCTCCTCCAGGGGAAGATCCTCTTTGTGCTGGACAAGAACACAACCACACAGTCAAACTAACACAGCTTGTTCTGGGCCAGAACACAACCATAACCACACTCCAAGTCAGACAAAACACTGCATGAAACAACACTGCTGGATTAAAGTAATATCCCTTGTCATATGAATAACTGGCATTTAGTCCGTTTGTGTAAAAAAAAATAAGGGGCCTAGACAGCTGCCCTGGGGAATTCCTGATTCTCCTGGGATTATGTTGGAGAGATTTCCATTTTATTTATTTTATTTTTAGTTAACCTTTATTTAACCAGGAAGGCAAGTTGAGAACAAGTTCTCATTTAAAATTGCAAACTGGCATTAAAGAACACCCTCTGTGTTCTGTTAGACAAGTAACTCTTTATCCACAATATAGCAGGGGGTGTAAAGCCATAACACATATGTTTTTCCATCAGCAGACTATGATCGATAATGTCAAAAGCCACTGAAGTCCAACAAAACAGCATATTTTATCATACATTTCTCTCAGCCAATCATAAGTAATTTGTGTAAAGTGCTGTGCTTGTTGAATGTCTTTCAATTCCTCAACAATCCAGAGGGATTTAACAGTGTTTACAGTCACTTTCTTAATGGGTGCATGCTTATTAGTAACTGAAATAAGCAATTTTGTAAATGTGTCAAGTGCAGCATCTGGCTGCTCCTCATTACACACCACAGACCAACAAATATCACAATATAGGAATCACTACAAAACTTATTGTATGACCCCTTATACACTATTTTCGGCCCAGGATTTGAAATTTTTGTTTTCCTAGATATGGCTACTATTGTGATCACTACATCCAATGGATTTGGATACTGCTTTAAACAATTCCTGTGCCGTTTGTAACTACCCTGGTAGGTTGACTTATAACCTGGACCAGATTGCAGACACTGAAGCTTTTTCTTGAGTGGGCAGCTTGAAAGCCAGTCAATACTTAAATCTCGCAGAAAAAATACCTGTCTGTTGATATCACATACATTATCAAGCATTTCACACGTTATCCAGATACTGACTGTTAGCACTTGGTGGTCTATAGCAGCTTCCCACCAGAATGGGCTTTAGGTGAGGCAGATTAACCTGTATCCATATTACTTCAACATTATTTAACAAGAGATCCTCTCTAAGCTTTACATGAATGTGGTTCTCACCCAGAAAATATACCTCTGTCGATATCACATACATGACACTGCAGTAGAAAGTGAGTAGAACCTGAGTGGGTCTGAGTGACTCACTGTGTCCAGCAGCTGGTACTGGCGGCTGTACAGCTCCTGGCAGTTGTTGAAGATGTAGTCGTAGGTGGAGTTGAGACAGGCCTTGACACAGTCCCTCACCACCTGACTGGCTCTGGGGGGACTCTGCAGTTCCTGGACCTGGACGCCAGAGGGAAATGGTGAGCATTTCAGGGAGAGAGAAAGAGAGAGAGAGAGATGGCTTGCATAGCACTATCAACAGTCATTATTTTAGGTGGGGAGTTACTGTCAAAACACACTGATTACAGATATCTGTACTAAGGAAGATAATAGAGCTATCTGTTCTACCAGAGATAGGAATACATCTGGATTGTTTTATACTGAGAACCGAACCCTGAGTCTGTGTGTTTCATTTCCTTCTGAACCCTGGTGTAAGACTACCTTCATCCTGAAGAAGGTGATGCTAGTCAGGAGGTCTACAGTGGACTTGAGGTCTTGGAGACGGTCCTTACTGCTCGCAGGAAAGTTGTTCTGGATGAGAGGAAAAGGGGACCATTAGGAACACAGAGA
Organism: Oncorhynchus keta; assembly: GCF_023373465.1. Taxonomy (NCBI): domain Eukaryota; kingdom Metazoa; phylum Chordata; class Actinopteri; order Salmoniformes; family Salmonidae; genus Oncorhynchus; species Oncorhynchus keta. The sequence continues at coordinate 20,577,902 of NC_068426.1, forward strand.
TAAAAGGGGGAAGATGTAGTTCAACCAACAAGTGCATTTTGAGGTTCAGGTGAAATATGTGTAACTCACCCTGTATGTGGAGAGGTCAATGCGTAAGGAGTTGTGGAGTTGATCCAAGAGCTTGACAAAGCGCTCTTTCTGTTGGAGAGAAAGTAAGCAAAATAGAAGTAAAAACAGAGCCTGTAATCTGGACCTATAGAGGATAGAGACATTTGTACATGATAGAGAGATGGGGAAACAAAAACATACATTCAGAAAAAGGCATCCTGTGTTATAAAACAGGGTAGAAACCAAGATGGTGTAATTGTGGAGTGGGATGTCAGTCAGGCAATACTCACTCCAAAGTTGGAGGCGGAAAAGCGGTCAGAGGCGGAGACGTTGGTGGAAGCGGTAGTGTGGGCGTAGAAGGCATTGATGTTGGCGAGCAGGGTGCTCATCACAGCGGGAACACCAGGACACATGTACTTAGAGGAGAGGCAGGCAAAGTTTCTAAACACACCAGCAGAGGGCACTACTGTCAGGGAGGGCTCAGAGACAGCAGCTCAATGGGACATGATGCTGTTTGTTGATGGATTCTATTCATTCATGTATTTATTATGTATCTTGTACACAAATCAGAATGACTGATGTAATGTCCAGGTCAAAATGTTAACGGAATCAATTTGTTTATGTAATTTGAACCAATTTACACAAGATGGACATGTTCTTTCATTGTGGGACAAAATAATCTACAGTATAGAATATTATGGGACATTATGCATGTTATAACAACACTGCACAAGAGTAGGTCTATGTTTAGCTACCTAGCACCCTCACTGGGATCAGGCTTACACCGAATGAATCCTCCCTATGCGGGACGGCTGTTTCATTTCTCCCATCAAGCCCCTGCCCCATTCTAGCTGAGGGATGGCCACCTGAGTGTGCTTTATGTGAATGATGGACCCGGTTAACAGGCATCTGTATGGAGAATGGCACCTCATGGAGACAGATCCATTCTAAGACCATTTATAATTGACTTTCCTTAATTTGGAGGCAGCCAGGGAATGACAACAGCATCAAATGGTTATTTCATAGTAGAGAGAGGGGGGAGAAGGGGAGACAGACAGAGAGCAAGATGGAGAGTGTGCGAGAGAGACAGTGCACGAGAGAGTGGTCTGCTCCCTCTGACTCACGTCATGGCCTGGTAGATGGACTCGATCCCGTAGCGCATGGCGAACTCATCCACTATCTCCTGTGACACCTCGTCAAAGTACACCTTCCAGGCATCGTCTCCTTTAGCATCGGGGATCCTTACTATCCCCTGGCCCAGAATGTCTGTTGAGTGGTGGAACAGGTTCTAGAAGGCAGACAGACATAATGTCAGTGTGATATAGAGACCCACAAGTAGCTGTGCTTTTAGGGCTGGTTTAGGACTGGTTTTAATGTGATGTCTGCAGTAATCATACTGTATGAACAGATATGTACTGAGTATTGTACCTCGTGTAGACAGGTGTATTGTACGTGGTAGGGAGCTACTTTCTCCTCTCCCTTGATCTCCACGCTGATCTGGAGACGGATGGCCCCAGACACGGCTGACTTGTCTGTCCTCTTCTCTGTAACAATAGGCACACACGTCAGTGATTCAATTACTTCAATCTAGATCTGGCACACTAACCAGGTCTGCTAATCGACAGACAGACAAAGTATTTAGTCAGCCACCAACTGTGCAAGTTCTCCCACTGAAAAAGATGAGGCCTGTAATTTTCATCATAGGTACACTTCAACTATGACAGACAAAATGAGAAAAAAAATCCAGAAAATCACATTGTAGTATTTTTAATGACTTAATTTGCAAATTATGGTGGAAAATAAGTATTTGGTCAATAACAAAAGTTTATCAATACTTTGTTATATACCCTTTGTTGGCAATGACAGAGGTCAAATGTTTTCTGTAAGTTTTCACACACTATTGCTGGTATTTTGGCCCATTCCTCCATGCAGATCTCCGATAGAGCAGTGATGTTTTGGGGCTGTTGCTGGGCAACAGACTTTCAACTCCCTCCAAAGATTTTCTATGGGGTTGAGATCTGGAGACTGGCTAGGCCACTCCAGGACCTTGAAATGCTTCTTACGAAGCCACTCCTTCGTTGCCCAGGCGGTGTGTTTGGGATCATTGTCATGCTGAAAGACCCAGCCATGTTTCATCTTCAATGCCCTTGCTGGCTGATGGAAGGAGGTTTTCACTCAAAATCTCACGATACATGGCCCCATTCATTCTTTCCTTTACACGGACGGATCAGTCGTCCTGGTCCCTTTGCAGAAAAACAGCCCCAAAGCATGATGTTTCCACCCCCATGCTTCACAGTAGGTATGGTGTTCTTTGGATGCAACTCAGCATTCTTTGTCCTCCAAACACGACGAGTTGAATTTTTACCAAAAAGTTATATTTTGGTTTCATCTGACCATATGACATTCTCCCAATCTTCTTCTGGATCATCCAAATGCTCTCTAGCAAACTTCAGACGGGCCTGGACATGCACTGGCTTAAGCAGGGGGACAAGTCTGGCACTGCAGGATTTGAGTCCCTGGCGGCGTAGTGGGTTACTGATGGTAGGCTTTGTTACTTTGGTCCCAGCTCTCTGCAGGTCATTCACTAGTTCCCCCTGTGTGGTTCTGGGATTTTTGCTCACCGTTCTTGTGATCATTTTGACCCCGAGGGGTGAGATCTTATGTGGAGCCCCAGACCGAGGGAGATTATCAGTGGTCTTGTATGTCTTCCATTTCCTAATAATTGCTCCCACAGTTGATTTCTTCAAACCAAGCTGCTTACCTATTGCAGATTCAGTCTTCCCAGCCTGGTGCAGGTCTACAATTTTGTTTCTGGTGTCTTTTGACAGCTCTTTGGTCTTGGCCATAGTAGAGTTTGGAGTGTGACTGTTTGAGGTTGTGGACAGGTGCCATTAATACAGGTAACAAGTGGAGGACAGAGGAGCCTCTTAAAGAAGAAGTTACAGGTCTGTGAGAGCCAGACATCTTGCTTGTTTGTAGGTGACCAAATACTTATTTTCATAGTTGAAGTGTACCTATGATGAAAATTACAGGCCTCTCATCTTTTTAAGTGGACCTTGGCTGACTAAATACTTTTTTGCCCCACTGCACACACACACACACACACACACACACACACACACACACACACACACACACACACACACACACACACACACACACACACACACACACACACACACACACACACACACACACACAAAATGGTTTTTCTTTATTTGTACTATTTTCTACATTGTATATTAATAGTGAAGATGTATGTATGCCGGTTAGGCTCTACACCCCTTGTAAAGTGGATTAATGTGCTTAATTTTAATTAGTTATTTGGCCACTTCAGTTGTGATACAAACCTTATTAAAACACATATGCCTATGGGCTAGGCTACATGAGGTGTGCAACTATGATTAGAAAAAGTCACAAAAAAAGGCATTGTTTCTTATGCGGGTCATAATTCACATGTGATAATATATCATTCACAAATGATAGGCTAATATTGTCACCCATCAGACTATTTATTGATTTAATCTTGACTTTACATATACTAAATAATATACAGTACCAGTCAAAAGTTTGGACACACCTACTCATTCAAGGGTTTTTCTTTATTTTTCCACATTGTAGAATAGTGAAGACATCAAAACTATGAAATAATACATATGGAATCATTTAGTAAAAAATATATATTTTAGATACTTCAAAGTAGCCACCTTTTGCCTTGATGACAGCTTGGCATTCTCTCAACCAGCTTCATGAGGAATGCTTTTCCAACAGTCTTGAAGGAGTTCCCACATATGCTAAGCACTTGTTGCCTGCTTTTCCTTCTCTCTGCCATTTGACTCATCCCAAACCATCTCAATTGGACTCTGAAGCATTTATTTGGGCTGCAGTTTCTGAGGCTGGTAACTCTGATGAACTTATCCTCTGCAGCAGAGTTAACTCTGGGTCTTCCTTTCCTGTGGCGGTCCTCATGAGAGCCAGTTTCATCACAGCACTTGAGGGTTTTTGCGACTACACTTGAAGAAACTTTCAGCATTCTTGAAGTTTTCCAGATTGGTTGACCTTCAAGTCTCAAATTAATGATGGGCTGTCATTTCCCTTTGCTAATTTGTGCTGTTCTTGCCATACTATGGATTTTAACAAATAGGGCTATCTTCTGTACACCACCCCTACAGTACCTTGCCACAAAACAACTGATTGGCTCTAACGCATTAGGAAGGAAATAAATTCCACACATTTAACTTAACAAAGCACACCTTTTAATTGAAATGCATTCCCGGTGACTACCTCATGATGCTGGGTGAGAGAATGCCAAGAGTGTACAAAGCTGTCATCAAGGCAAAGGGTGGCTACTTTGAAGAATCTCAAATGTAAAATATATCTGGACTTTTTTGCTACTACATGAGTCCATATGCGTTATGTCATTGTTTTGATGTCTTCACTATTATTCTACAATGTAGAAAATAGTACAATAAATAAAAATACTGGAATGAGGTGGTGTTATTTATATATATAAATAAATAAAGGTATGTGGTCACACCGGTTGCTGATAGGTATAGAAAAATCGGGCACACAGCCATGCAATCTCCAAAGACAAACACTGGCAGTAAAATGGCCTTACTGAAGAGCTCAGTGACTTTCAACTTGGCACTGTCATAGGATGCCACCTTTCCAACAAGTCAGTTTGTCAAATGTCTGCCTGCTAAAGCCTTCCCAGAAGAGTGGAGGCTGTTATAGCAGCAAAGGGGGGACCAACTCCATATTAATGCCCAAATAAATGCTTCACAGCCGGTCTTATTCTGGAAGTGCCGTGTTCGGCAGCTCAACCCGGCTATTTCGCTTGACAGCCACATTATTAGGCTAATTTGTACGTGTCTTCGGAGCGGTCGACTTCCTGGAGTGTGCTACATAATAATCAAGGAGGATCTCAACCCTGAGAGGACAGAGGGGAGAGAGAGGGGGACAGTGGGGGATTTCAATCTCTTCTTTTACTGTGTGGTATCGAACACCTTAAATGAGAAACCTTAGCTAAAATGTAGGGAAATGTACATACATAAAGACCATTGTGGGGACAGACAATAGGAAAGTAGGAGCTTTTGGGCCAGTCCTCACCTGGGTAATTTGTCGAGAAAAATGCTGCTGGCCAAGGGAGAAGTGGGTAATGAGGTACAAGCACAACACAGACTGGACTAGAGAAGAGGGCTGGGATTTAGAACAGAGCTGGTGACATGAGAGGCAGATTGTGTCCCACCACCCGTCCCTCTATTTACACTTCTGCTACTCTCTGTTCATCATATATGCATAGCCACTTTAACGATACCTACATGTACATACTACCTCCATAAGCCTGACTAACAGGTGTCTGTATATAGCCTTGCTACTCTTTTTTCAAATGTCTTTTTACTGTTGTTTTATTTCTTTACTTACCCACACACACACACACCTTTGTTTTTCCCGCACTATTGGTTAGAGCCTGTAAGTAAGCATTTCACTGTAAGGTCTACCTACACCTGTTGTATTCGGCACACGTGACAAATAAACTTTGATTTGATTTGAGATGCACTATGATGCTAGCTAACCCACTTTATTACTGTAAGATGTCCTAGACTTTCTACCCATCATTAACTAGCCCTCTGACAGATAGTCCATTAAGACAAAACACTGTGCAGCAACTAACAATCTGTTAGTTTAAAGGGTTGATTTCAGCCCTCCTATAGAGAAAACTAATGATAGAGTATGACTAAAAAAACAACATTTGAGGGGGGTTGGCAGATGCAAGGAGGAAGCTAACAGAATATGCATTCGACGAAACTATGAATCCACTCGAATCCACTCGATTCATGAGAACTGAAGAACTGACGAGTCCAGCATGAAAAAAAGCACCGAAAAATAAAACATAACCTGCCTCCTTTTGATAATCTCAAACGTTTGACTCTCACACCAGCCCCATCAGATCAGTAGAAGGGAATATTCCCGACAAAGACCCACACACAAAAAAATAGCCTCTCGGACACAATGAGGAGGCATGTGAGGACTGAGGAGAGGCTGTGAAAGGGAGAGGGATGCTATGTCAAGTTATATAGAGGAGAGACCGGAACTGCCCTGGCTATAAAGAACAGAGACTTCCCTGTTCCACAGCCTCAGTTGGCCTGCTACTGGAATATTTGAATGGCTTTTGCAACCACTGTGATTATCATCTGACCCTGCTGGACATCTATGAACTTGAAGAACAATCTGGCCTTAATGGCTATGTACTTTTATAATCTCTACTCGGAACAGCCAGAAGAGGACTGGCCACCCCTCAGAGCCTGGTTCCTCTCTAGGTTTCTTCCTAGGTTCCTGCCTTTCTAGGGAGTTCTCCTTGCTACAGTGCTTCTACATCTGCAATGCTTACGGTTTTATTCTGGGTTTCTGTATAGCACTTTGTGACATCTGCTGATGTAAAAAGGGCTTTATAAATACATTTGATTGATTGATTGATTGATTGGCTTCAGAGATTAAGCAATAAGGACTGAGGAAGTGTGGTATATGGCCAATATACCACAGCTAAGGGCTGTTCTTATGTACGATGCAAAACGGAGTGCCTGGATATAATGGCCATATACAACACCAGAGGTGCCTTATTGCTTATATAAAATGGTTACCAACATAATTAAAGCAGCAAAAATAAATATTTCGTCCTACCCGTGGTATATGGTCTGATATACCACGGCAGTCAGCCAATCAGCATTCAGGGCTTGAAAATAATGGATGTTTCCTTTGAATCAACAGTTCTAAATAAAAACATGTCCATTGTGTCCCGACTACTGTGTCTCAGGGCTGTGATGTGGTGTAGTGACTCATCTTTACTTTTACTTAACATAATAATCATGGGTCTCCAACACAGGCAGGAACCTTCCTCTCACATACAGCACACAATATACTGTAGCAGAGAGATTACTTGTGACGTACCCAGGTTGTACCAGACGTCCATCTCTCCGCTGAGCGTGCGGACCTCGATGATGCTCTGACCCAGGAAGTCATCTGACTCTCTCTTCAGACGCTGTTTCATCCGGGACTTGATGTCATCGTCCTCGTCCCACACACGCACCTTGATACGGTCCGAGGAGTTATGACACTCGCTGGGGGGAAGAAAATGGCAAGATGGTATCAAATCTTCACATTTACACTAAGACAAGATATGCATGGTAATTACATTGCTTTTATGTACACATTGCAGTTCATTCTTCCATAATTCAACTGAACTTGGTTTGGCCTAATGCCATTTAAGGCAAACGAGGATAGAGTTAATTACCCATGTGTGCCACTACCCTGAATAAATTAGTGTCTGACAATGTCAGAAGGCTCCAGACAGCGTGTGACAATTAGGACGTGGGTTCTTAAGACCACACACGCATTTGGGTGAGGAAACCTAGACAGCCTGAGGCTTACTCATGCCATGACCTGCTTACACATAGAAACCCACTTTACTACGCACAGGGACCCACTTTACTACGCACAGGGACCCACTTTACTACGCACAGGGACCCACTTTACTACGCACAGGGACCCACTTTACTACGCACAGGGACCCACTTTACTACGCACAGGGACCCACTTTACTAGAGACATGGACCCACTTTACTACGAACAGGGACCCACCGTTTTACAAGAGAATACTACAGACTACACACAAGATCCCAGACATTAACAGGGCTAGGTTAAATAGACTCACAAGTGGAAGTTCTCCTCCCAGACAGGGTTGAGGTTACCGTAGATGGTCTTGGTCCTCTTCTTGGTCTTTCCCACCTGGACCGTGACATAGGGGTCGCTGGAACCCGTCTTATCTTTGGCCTGCAGTCCCTGGGCACACAGCACTGCAGACAGGCAGATCACATGGGACAGGAGGCAGGTTGATATCAATAGAGAGACATTGACAAAGTCAGATGGGAAGAGAAAGAGACTATTTACAGTAGAACAGAACAGTTTGTGGAACATGACCACTAGTGCCATGACATTACTCCCTGTGTCTGTGCACCTGTGATGGTGATCTTGGCCGACCACTTGGAGGTTCCGTCCAGTACACTCTGTTTGATGGTCTTCATCTGCTGAGCGTGGATCGCCTTGCTGACGACAAACACATCCCGGATCACGTCAAAGATCTCCGGCTTGTTCCTCTCCCTGATCTTCATGCGGTCCTTCATGGCCATGATGATGTTCTGGGTACGATCCTCAGCCCCATGCTTTGAACTCTTCTCCGCAGCACCTAGAAAATCAGAAACCACACACTTAAAGTAAACGGGCTGTATTTTTGGCACCGTGTGTGAATATTGTAATGTAAATTGGCACATCTGTTTATATGTATCCAGTTGTTTAAAGCCATTTATTTTCCGGTCCAAAATCAGGTGGATGTATAATTATGTCTTCACTGAAACATCAATCATAACCAATGATGGTACACCATAATCACACAGGACTTTACATATAACTGACAGCTGTATTCTGGGATGGAGATGAAGCAAAAGTAATTTAACAGGAAAGTTTGAGCCAGAAACTCTGTAGACAAATTCTGGAAAAAAGTGTCAACCTTGTCAATCAGAAGAAAAATTGTAAAGTACAAATCCATTACAAATGGACATTTACATTTCATACACTGTCAATCATGTGATTGCCTGCATTAGGCAACTAAGCTCAGTCATCGCGAAAGGATCTTAAACAAACCTCCTCTTAGTCCAACTTCCACTGTGCTGTACTTACGCTGCAGGCAGTCAGCATTCAGTAGCTCCTGGCACTTCTCGTGACACTTGACCCCGCATTCGGAGCACCTCATGCCCTGGCGGGCGATGCCCCACAGCAGCCCCTCACACTCATAGCAGTAGGTGGGTGTCGTGGCCGTCCACACCTCAAAGTTATGGGGCGTGGTGCAGGAGATGGGGTAAATCAGAGCCTGTAAGGTCTTCTTATAAACGTGGTTCTTCTACAGAGGGGAGAGGAGAGAGCAGAGAGTGAGGATACTGAGATATGACATTGGTGAGTTTTGAAAAAGAGTCTTGATTATCTCAGTAGAGTAATATGTATCCCATGATGTTCTCACCAGCTCCTCGTCTTTGACGGAGGAGCGTGCGGCCATGGAAGAGGTGATTCCAGCCTTCCTGGCCTGGACCAGTGACTTGGATGACAGGGGAAAATAGTGTTAGTTGCCATGGTAACACACCAACAACCCTTCAACTAACCCCAAACGGTTGGTGTAGTATTGTAAGTGTTGGAATACATTTTAAACGAGTTGTTCGGCCCTTTACCCAGGGAGTGTACTACCCAGGTGAGTCATCCAAAGGCCCATAGAGCTTCAACACCCCAACCAAACCAAAGTGGATGAAGGAAAAAACTCATGTAAGGATTGTTACAACAGGTCATATAAGAGGTGACGACATGGGCAGAACTGAACCATCACTGACCAGTCGAAGAAACAGACACTTAACCCAGGTGCGTGTGTTACCAATGGTGGCTTGGGTTAAAACCCTGGTAGTGATGGTATGTTCATGGTTCAGCATGTAAGGGTGGAGAATTAAACCCCAACAGAAATAAAATCAATCATATGAATGAAGGGGTAGAGGTAGAATAAGAGGAAGGGAATATTGTTTTAAGTTATTATATCAAGTAGGAACACCACAGTGCAGTTGCACGGTGACATATGGTTACTTATTTGCACCGTAAAACCCTTGTTGCGCATTAGTACACATTTTTTTGCAGGACAGCTGCATACTGTACAATTTCTTTGCACAAGCAGTGCAATTTGTCCTACTTGATATATACAGTTTTTCCTTTACATTTCTGATTACAAATGGGAGGGGCAATTGGGTTATTTCCACTTACCATCGCCTGACCAAGGAAAATGATTGCATTCAAGCAAGTTGATAATTAAAGGTTTAAGAGAGGGGGAGAGAGAGATTATAAGACTGGTTTCACATGTGGCCTCATTGGGTGATATCTTGGTGATTCCTCATGCGATCACTTTTTTTTTTTTAACAGATCGACTTAAGCAAACATTGAAATAATAAATGTAATCCTTAATTATCAAGATGCTTCTCTTGTGCTGGTATTACAGGATAGAGAAACATGTACTGACAGATAGAACAGCACTGAGATTTTAAGCAGTGACAAGGATGGGAGGCAACACTTACCACATCGCTGACCAGGGGTATAGGCTTCCTCTTACGAAGGTCTGGCATGCTGTCAATCCCAAACAAACCACTTCCACCGCTGTGGACACGGAACAAAATGATATGCTTGTCCTCATACAGAAACAGATGCATTACTTCTTTCCAACACATTAAAAAAGCATGGCAAATCTAAATCAACAGAAATGATTTGGGTGTCATCGTATACCCTGGCTTGATCCAAGCTTGTCTGGAGTTGGGTTCATCATCTTGTCCCTGCAAGATTTAAAACACAATAGGTTTTCAGATTCAGCTCTTAGACCACAGTAAAAGACTTCATCTTATAGGTTAAAAATGTACACAGAGGATAGAGAATGGAAAGACACACAGATGGTTGAGTTTCACCTCTTCGATGGTACATGCAGAACAGAACACATTCAGAACATCATTTTACACATTTGATCCATACATGGCATCTAATGATTGTTGGCAAACTGAAACGCCGAAAATAGAAGAACAATATATAAATCAGTAGCCTAAGGGAGGTACTTGTAAAATGAGAGCGGGAAAGAGATGAACACATTAAATGACCAGTTTTCTGTTTGATATCACTAACAATGTACAGATGCAAATAAAACAAGGAACAACTTGTTTTGTTGCGCAGATGTTCAAAGTACAACTGGGAGAACTTTGGGGGGTGGGGGGGTACTTCAGAGAACCTTTTTGGAGTTGTGCAATAACATGGGAAAAAAAACGACAGACGTATTTCATCTCTCTTCCTCTGTGGTAAAGTGTTTCATCAGCTCCTGAGCACCTCCTCCTCTCAGATGTATGGGGCTAGAGTTGGGTAGCTGGGCTCTCTAGGGCTCCTCTCCCTCTCCTAGTACTAGGAGGTTCTGACAGCGTTTGAAACAGTTCTGAGCTGGTGCTCAGAATATGGCATCTACAAAACAACTTCACAACAGTGTTTCTACTGATCTGATGCTGCCAAGAACATCGTTATTTTACCCTTTTCAGATTTTGAATGACAGAAATAATAGGTTATTTTATTTCAATCAAAACATAATCGTAAAGCCATTTGAAAATGCATTCATTAGGAGCAAACCTCAACAATAAATGAGAAGCTGTTAAACACCTCCGCTAAAGGAAAACATGGGGACAGTGCATAGGATATGAAAACACCCAACGGCAAATGCAACAGTCACATCAAAACTCAAAATATATCTGTGTGAATGAAAACAACAAAACATAACTAAAAAGGGAGCTAATTTAAAAAGCATGAGAGTAACCTGGTCATCTTCCCTGCTGCCGTCTGGAAGGAAGAAAAATCCACGAAAAAAAGAAAACATTAGGGTTCATGGATATAAATAGCTAAGAAAAGAACATCAAATAACCAGATCAACTACACTAGCAATCAATAGTGGTAATTTTTAACCCAAGGTGGCAGGATCAATCATAATCGTGTAATGCTACGTTCATTAATATAAATCATGGGCTAATGCAGTCAGAGAAAATCTGTCAAAGTCTAGGTACATAAGGAATACGAGTGTTAGATTACTTATTTTTTGCTGGGCTTGCAAATACCGTAGTGCACAGCTACCTGGATTGAGCTCATCCTCAGAGAAAGTGGACTGGGATCCTTGGGAAGATTTGAAGAGTTTGCGTCTCTGTCTCTTTTCTTTTAGGATGCGCTGCAGATTAGCAAGGCGTTCCTTAGGGCTGACAACATCCTGTTCACTAAACTCATCCTGATCAGCTCCATCATGGTCCTCTCCTATTGGACTTAACCCTATCCCCCTTGGGCTGAGGTTAGACTCTCCTGGGCTATGCCCAGCCCCTCCAGGAGGACTGTGGTCTGGTGTCAGCTCTGGGTTGGACAGTTCTCCATCAGTCTGATACGCTTCTTGGCTCTCTAAATGCTCCATGGAGTGATATTCAGTAGGGGTGCAGGGGGAGTGAGTACTTTGCTTTGTGGATGCTGCTTGTAGGGAGAGCAGCAGGTTCTCTTGGGCTGGGCTGCAGTCCGCATACACTGAGGCCTCACTGAATTCTTCCAGTGGAGACCCAGAGTGGACGTGATCAGTTGGCAGAGTGATCTCTCCCTCAGGAGGTTCAGGGGAGCAGGGTCTGACAGGAGAGGGAGCTGCTTCAGACTCACTGTCATCTCTACCATGCTCCAGGCTGGACCCCTCCAGCTTCCTCAGAGCCCCTTTCAGAGCTGACCTGAAATTGAGCACAGCCTTCTCAATGCTCTTCGCATCAAATCCCGCATTGAGGGGCTGGGTCTTCTCAGGCTCAGGGCTAGGCAGGTGCTCTGACTCCCACTCTCCTGCATCATCTCCTGGGACAGACTGTTCAGTCCACTCCCTGTCAAGGTTCCTAGCAGATCCCATGTCCAGGGCATCAAATGAGGATGGACGGTGGTCACAGGAAGAGTGCGGCTCCAGGTAGCCATCATCACAGTCTGTGAGCAGCACAGTAGAGTGACTTATGCTCCTGGACGGCCCACAGCTCCCCACATCATCAGCGTAGGCGTCTACAGTGTGGTAGCCGGAGCTCCGGGAGTATGGGCAGTTGGCTGAACAGTCACACTCCAAGTGTCCATTGCTGCCCTGCTGTCTGGGCGGCCGCCAGTCCACTACACTGGACGAGCTGGAGGGGGAATTTTTGTGGCAGCTGAACAGCAGGGACAGGTGCTCTGAGCTGCTGTTGGAGGACTGGCCTGGGGTGCTGCTGGTCTCTCCTGTGGTGTACCTGGCCCAGCCACCAGGCCCTCCACAGTGGTCCTCCACCTCCTCTCCACTGTTCAGACAGGAGCAGACGTCCTCTTCGCTCCATCCGTTCTCCCAACTCCACCCCCCATCACCACTCACACTACGCTGCATGTCCGCCGATGCCCAACCGCTCTGCCACACCCCGGCCTTACCAGAGCGATACCTGGTGTCCCGGTCCAGAGTGTTGGAGCTTTGGCCAGAGGACAGGGAGCTGGTGCAATCATTGGCATACCCCCTCTCCAGGTTGGAGAGGCTGGACCCTGAACAGGGCACATCTGAGCTATGGTCTGAGTTCTCCTGGTCGGGTAGTTCAGGTTGGAAAGGAGGTAACCTTTCCCTCCATCTCTTAGGTGACCCCTGGGGTGGCATCATCATCACTGGGTCTATGTCCCAAGACTTGTGCCGGCGCTCCAGTAAAGGACTGGTGTCCCTCCTGTGGAAAGCTGTGACTGCATTTTGCCTGCCCAGGCTGCCACGTCTGACGCTGAGCCTCTGAGGTGTCTGAGGATAGAGCTGGGTCTGGGGTCCTGGTGCTGAGGCTCCATAGGAACAGAGCTCCCCTATCTCATTCAGCACTGTATCCACACAGCAGGAGACCTCGTCCACAGAGCCCCTCACAGAGGTTAGGTAATGCCGCAGGTCTGATATTTCCTCCTGGATCTTGTTGATCCCTCGCAGTTCTTTCAATATGTGCTCGACGATGTCACTGGTGCCTTTTTCTCCCTCCTCATCTGTCTCCTCTTCTTCTTCTTTCCCTTCACTAGGAGAAGGCCTGTGTGTGTCCCCCACAACCCCGATCCCATCCTGACATTCAGAGCTGCTGTTCTCTCCAGAGGGAGAGGTGGGGAGACTAGTGGTGGGGTCGTTAGTGTGTACAGTACAGGGGGCGTTGATGAAGCCCTCCCTGTTCAGCTCCATCTCCCCAGCCACAGGTGGGTTTAGTGTCACTGTGTGACTGCGGCAGTTGTGCAGGCAGGAGTGGAGTCCAGGGAATTCCCCACTGGAGGGGTTTCTCTGCAGGCCACAGATGAACATGTCCTGCTGCATCTCCACAGGGATGTGCTGGTCCTGGGACTGGTGGATGGAGGGCTCCACAGGACCCTCCGATCCCTGCAGGTACTTCTGGAGCTTCCTCTGCACGCTGCGACTCACCTTGGGGCTCTGAGTCCTCTCCCTCCCCCCCAGCTCCCTCCTCTTGGACCACTTGTGTGGACTCCGAGGTGGCTCTGTCCCTTTTGGTTCATCTCCTCCACTGACACCCCTCTCGTGACCCCTAGAGAACATCCCTGAGGACTGTATGGGGACCTGGCTTCACTGGTCTCCGTCCTCAGAGGCCGACCAGCACCCTTAGGATTGAATCTCTGTGTGACCACACAACATCTTGATGATATAGAAGAGACTGATCTGCTTACAGGGCCTTGTTCATGACTGGCGAGACAGAGAAGACAAAGATAAATCACATGCAAAAAATTTTTTTGGGGGGGGAAATGCTTGTTTTCTATCAACATGAACCTTCCCTTATGCATTCTTCTAAGCCATTTCATCCTTTACATTTCAGTCATTGGCATACAGCACACAAACCCCTCAGAGAATCAATACAATTTATACACATTTGCATAATTCCACATCTTCATTTTGAGAGCTTGCCATTATTCTAATTTTTCAGTCCAACAGACCAGAAAGCAGAGAGAGAGAAAAACAAGAACATATTCCTGCTGCTATAATGGCTTGTGAGATCATGATGAAAAAACAAAGTAAATAAGTGGCTCTATAGCCAAGATAGCCAAGACTTTAATTGCAATGGATGACTGAAAATGTATTTTTAGCTTCGATTTGGTTTGCAAACAACCCACATAACCATCTTACTAGCTCATGCCAATGCATTCCTATATACATTGCAGGCATAATTCTATAAAAACACACAGACAACACACACAGACACTCAGGCATGGGAGAGTGGGAGTAGAGGGCTTTAATCTCTGCAACGCCAGAGAGATAGACTATGGAGGCAAAGCAGAGTGTGGAATTGTGATTAAAAAAACACATTGATATTGGGGGTCATTGTGAGTCAGGCCAGTGCTCTGTATATCAGTGGGTTGGCCACTCACCCGCTCTCTTCACTCACAGAGAAGGAAGGATCAGGGAAATGATCAGACCATACAGCTGGCCTAAACTCTATAATTAGGACGTGATCAGAAGACTTGTACTTAACTGACGGCTCAATTCTATCCTCCAAGTCAGTGTCATTATTGTGCACACACCAGCTGCAATAGAGGAGGTAGATAGCTGTGACCCCTCCCCCTGCTAGACACAGTGTGTGGTCTGGTTGAGTGACACAGGGATAACTAGGGAATCTGTTGGGTGACATGACCATACTATCGGACTTGAGTGACTAGTACTTCAATATATGCAAGGTATTGTAGAAAGATGCATGTAATTTAAAATCAAGGCATATACCTGTGCATGGAAATCCATGATTTTATCTACACTGTAGTGAGACAATAAGTTAGTATGCACTTATGCAACAGCGAAACTAACACTCAAGGATTATTTGCTGGGCTTAACCTATTCATCTGCCTCTTATCCCCACTGATCCTGGGTGTTGGACGACAGCTCAGGCAGGAGCAGCCCAACCCTATGCACTTGCTGTGTAGCATTATGCTGTTAAGCACCAACCCACCAACCTCTCTGCGTCAGACAGTGACAGACAGACTGGTCCGTTTAACCACCATCTTTCTGTGTGCTTCTGTGGCCATTTGCCCAGACCGAGAAGTCTGTTTCAGACAGAGCACAGGGTTAGCTGAACTTTTTCCCCCCATCAGCTTTTCAGGCAGTTTTCACCAAGGTCTAACTGGACTGGCGTTTCTGATGCTTATAACTAGATACAGTGCGGCAAAAAAAAAAGTATTTCCAGTCAGCCAAAATTGTGCAAGGTCTCCCACTTAAAAATATGAGAGAGTACAGCCTGTCAAAATTTTTATCATAGGTGGAACAAACTTCAACTATGACAGACAAAATGAGAAAAAAATCACCCCCACCCCCAGAAAAATCACATTGTAGGTTCCATTTATTTGCAAATTATGGTGGAAGAGCGTCTGCTAAATGACTTAAAGTAAATGTTTGGTCACCTACAAACAAGAAGATTTCTGGCTCTGACAGACAAAATGACAGACCTGTAATTTCTTCTTTAAGAGGCTCCTCTGTCCTCCACTCGTTACCTGTATTAATGGCACCTGTTTGAAATTGTTATCAGTATAAAAGACACCTGTCCACAACCTAAAACAGTCACACCCCAAACTCCACTATGGCCAAGACCAAAGAGCTGTCAAAGGACACCAGAAACAAAAGTGTAGACCTGCACCAGGCTAGGAAGACTGAATCTGCAATAGGTAAGCAGCTTGGTTTGAAGAAATCAACTGTGGGAGCAATTATTAGGAAATGGAAGACATACAAGACCACTGATAATCTCCCTCAATCTGGGGCTCCACGCAAGATCTCACCCCGTGGGGTCAAAATGATCACAAGAACAGTGAGCAAAAAATCCCAGAACCACACAGGGGGACCTAGTGAATGACCTGCAGAGAGCTGGGACCAAAGTAACAAAGCCTACCATCAGTAACACACTACACCGCCAGGGACTCAAATCCTACAGTGCCAGACGTGTCCCCCTGCTTAAGCCAGTACATGTCCAGGCCCATCTGAAGTTTGCTAGAGAGCATTTGGATGATCCAGAAGAAGATTGGGAGAATGTCATATGGTCAGATAAAACCAAAATAGAACTTTTTGGTAAAAACTCAACTCGTTGTGTTTGGAGGACAAAGAATGCTGAGTTGCATCCAAAGAACACCATACCTACTGTGAAGCATGGGGGTGGAAACATCATGCTTTGGGGCTGTTTTTCTGCAAAGGGGCCAGGACGACTGATCCGTCTAAAGGAAAGAATGAATGGGGCCATGTATCGTGAGATTGAGTGAAAACCTCCTTCCATCAGCAAGGGCAATGAAGATGATCCCAAACACACCGCCCGGGCAACGAAGGAGTGGCTTCGTACGAAGCATTTCAAGGTCCTGGAGTGGCCTAGCCAGTCTCCAGATCTCAACCCCATAGAAAATCTTTGGAAGGAGTTGAAAGTCCGTGTTGCCCAGCAACAACCCCAAAACATCACTGCTCTAGAGGAGATCTGCATGGAGGAATGGCCCAAAATACCAGCAACAGTGTGTGAAAATTTACAGAAAACGTTTGACCTCTGTCATTGCCAACAAAGGGTATATAACAAAGTATTGAGATAAACTTTTGTTTTTGACCAAATACTTATTTTCCAGCATCATTTGCAAATAAATTCATTAAAAATCCTACAATGTGATTTTCAGGATTTTCTTTCCGCATTTTGTCTGCCATAGTTGAAGTGTACCTATGATGAAAATTACAGGCCTCTCATCTTTTTAAGTGGGAGAACTTGCACAATTGGTGGCTGACTAAATACTTTTTTGCCCCACTGTACATACCAAACATGAAAATGACCAATGAGATAAAACATATTGCCATAAGTCATTGAAGGGCAAGTGCAGTCAAAAACATGATTATTCTGTGTTTTATATATATTTCCACACTATGAGGTTGGAATAATGCTGTGAAATTGTAAAGATTATGATAATGCCCTTTTAGTCTGAGCTGTTTGAAAAGACCACCTGAACACTCTGTCCGTTTTGGTGGGATGGAGCTTTGGCCTTTCCATGGTAACATTACCATGCAGTAAATTAGTTAATAGACTGATAAGAGAGTTCCAAACCTCTCTGCCAATAACAGCTAGTTTTCAGTTTTCCCCTCCCCACTCAGACCTCTCCCAGACAGTGCTAGCAAAATTCTTGATTGAGAAATTGCTCTTTGCTAAGAAGCAATTTTTGTTTATTGTTGGCCATTTAATTGAAAACAATCACAGTAAGGTAGTGAATCGTTAGCCAGAAATGATTTGATATTGAGATAATAATGGCTGCATTGGACATTTAATACATTCAGTCACTAACAAAAGTGATTGTCTCTATCAGTCTATTTTCTGTTCGTTGAAGAGATCTGTGGTGAGTCGTGACATTTGCGTTACAGCACCCTTGTGGAGCAGCAGCATGTTAAAAGTAATCGACCGTACCAAGGGGAATATATTTACTCGTAATGTAGAGAGGGTCTTGTGTTGAGCGCAGCTAATGTTGATTACTCTACAACAAGAGATGCCAGCCATCATTGGAATTCATTGAAATTCCACGACTGCCTCTGTCTGTTGTTACTCACTCAAATGGATTCAGGGAGACATTGGCTCCACTGTGACTGTGAAACAGCAGATAGATAGAGCATTGGCATTTGTTATGGCAGATGGCCTAACGTTTGTAATAAACAGTGATGGATGTGGATAGAATTTCTATACCACGTTATGTTTCGAACTTAATAGAAATGCATAGTCAGAGTAGAAACCATCCCAAATGATCGGACAAATTCACCTTGGCTGGGGCAAACAAGGTCAATGTTTCCATGCCAACCTATGAAGCAAATGTATTTATTCTATAGCCCCAGTACTATAATAGACATAAACGTTTCAAATCTAACACATTATAACATAAAAGTACTGCAATAATGACTTTGCTCCCATCTGAATTGATAGGGGAGTAATTCTATGGCTGTTAAGAAGGAACAACTAAGAAGATGTAAAAGCATGAGAGGTGTTAAAGTCCATCTCCAGCTTGCGCACAGGACTCCCTGGTGGGAAACATTCGTAACCCTCTCCTCCACCAGAAGTTTAACCTCTGTCCAATACCACTCAAGTACTGGAGGTGTGCATTAGCATGATAAGAGCACAGTTGACGGGAAGGCATAATCATGAATAGCACTAAGACAGCTAGCTGCCAGACCAACGGTGCTGTTGTTAGTGATGCACATTTATAAAAGCTGCCCAGGACTGTCAGGAATCACATATCAAGCCAATAATATTATTAGCAATATAAGTACAGGAGAGGTTTAAAATACTTTTTGGAATCAGATATCCTCATGGTGGACATTGACTTTCCATTTAAATTGCTTTTTCTTGCCATTTCATGTCATAATCCATTAGCTATCTTTTTATTTGTACCTTTATTTAACTAGGCAAGTCAGTTAAGAACAAATTATTATTTTCAATGACGGCCGAGGAACAGTGGGTTAACTGCCTTGTTCAGAGGCTCCAATGCTCCAACGCTCTAACCACTAGGCTACGCTGCCGCCCCAACTAAGACAATCTGGAAATAAACAGGGACAAAATGAACAGACATTCCCAGGTAAAATACACATTGTTTATCTAAAATGTGATTTAGACATCAATCACTCTCACAGCAGTTCTTAGCTGGGCTCCTGAAGACAACTCCTGGCCCATTTAATGTATGCAGCCAGCAGCCCATATAATCTGAATGGCCAGTGGCTCAGCCTCAGCAGTAAGCTGTCCAGACCACGGAGAGGGTGTTATGTCTGGGTAACTCTGACTGAGTCACTGGAGTGCCCCAGAGCAATGTCTTTTCTCTCTTTCCTTCATGTTCTGTGGCCTAGAAAAAAAGTCTGGCTTGGTTTGCTCATGTTCAACTGATCAATTGGCCGCTCATTCTATTCCTATTCATGCAACAGGAGCAACGTTGTCATTGTCATAATTATATTGGACTATATCACAATATCAAACCTGGATTCAAATACTTGTTCAAATACCTACATTACTTTCACATATACTGAACACAAATATAAATGCAACATGTAAAGTGTTGGTCCCATTTTTCATGAGCTGAAATAAAAGATCCCGGAAACCTTCTATAAGCACAAAAAGCTTATTTAACTTATTTCTGTAATAAAGCCCTTCAGTGGGGAAAACTCATTCTAATTGGCTGGGCCTGGCTCCCCAGTGGGTGGACCTATGACCTCCCAGGCCCATCCATGGCTGCGCCCCTGCCTAGTCATGGGAAATCCATAGATTAAGGCCTAATTAATTCATTTAAATTGACTGATTTCCTTTTATGAAGTGTAAATCAGTCAAATCTCCGAAATTGTTGCGTTAACATTTTTTTCAGTACAAATTAGAAGAAAGTACAGATATATTTCATTTGAAAAGACAAGTAGTTGAATTATTTTATGAATTTGGAAAAACACTTGGAAAGTATTTTAAAATACTCAGATACACTCTCAAGCATTTAACCCAGTTATTTGAAAATATAATTATCAATAAGTATTTGACAATTCAATTTTAAATAATTATTTGAAAATACTCTCAAATGCAATTTGGTAGACTATTTGATTTTTACAAATAACCATTCTATACTAAAATAAAAGTACTTGTTTTGGACTGTGTATTTGAAAATACTCAAATACAAAGAAAAAGTATTTTAAATACCAGATAATTTAATACACATAATTTGAACCCAAGTCTGCACAATATTATTCATTGTTATGGAAACATTTTTCTATTAGCCATACATTTCATGAATAAAAGTCAGAATAGTCGAGAGCAAACATTCTCTTAAGTTTATGTAGTGCAATATTAAATGCAAACTTTATGCAATAATGCCATTTCTAAAGATGCAAAAAATTCAATAAACCTTACCTCATGAAGGCAGAAAAAGGTAATAGTATACTGGAAGAATCTGTGAAGGCGGGAGAAGTCACTTAGTGGGGACCGTTGACTCCATGTGGAAAACCACTCAATAGAAGACAAGCGCCAAATCTTAAAAGTAATTTTTCCCCCTTTTGTTAAATATCCCCAGGTGCTTATAATTCCATGAGCTACATTCAAAGCACATTGGACTGCTCGTCTTCACCCAGATTGACAGACGCAGGAGAAGTGTTGACTCTCTCATTCCAGATGTACAAACCCAGGAAGGGCAAGCGCGAGGAGTCTAGGCTCACATGACAGTTCAGTCCCAGTTAAGTACCCCTCCCTCCCGCTCTTCGTGCATTCCCTCTCTCGTTCCATCCCCTTTCTCTCTGTCCTCTGGCGATGTATTCCAGTACAAAGCTAATCTGAAGCTGTGAAAATGCCAGCTCTCAGTCTCCCTCTCTCCATATCCCCCCTCTCTCTCCACCTCTATCTGTACCATCCTGCTGTCCTCACTCTCTTTCCATTTGACCCTTATACCGGCCCTATAGCAATCAGTATAATGGAACACAGCACCATGCCAACACCTTCCTCATAATCTAGAAGAAAAATAAACGCACACCTACTTAGGCGAGTAAAAAAACTTGAAAATAAAAGAGTCGCACACTCTAGGAGCTCAGATGCAAAAATTGAATTACCAATGTTTCGACAGCCAAGCTGTCTTCATCAGGGTATAATCACAAACACTGCGGAATGACTCGTCAATATAGTGTCAAAAGACACATGTGTCTGTAATCATGGCCAAGAGTGGCCTAATATCATTGGTTAATTCTCAAATATTAAAATAGCATACAATGAACAGCATACAAACAACAAATGGATAGCATATACGATCATAGATTGATTTTAGACTACACAAGCTTACAAACAATTACAATGGCAAAGTAACAAAAATCCCAAGCATGGCTTCAGATCAAAGTCTATGTTGAGACTGAAGGGAGCAACGGTATTTAAGTTAAAGATCCAGGCAGCCTCTCGTTTTAACAATAAATTATCAAGGTCATCCCCTCTCCTAGGGAGGGTGACATGTTCGATGCCAATATAACGCAGAGACGAAGTCGAGTGGCCTGCCTCCAAAAAGTGGGCCGCAACTGGGTAAGTCAAGTTTTTGCACCCAATGGTGCTACGATGCTCTGAGATACGTACTTTTAATTTGCGATTTGTTTTACCCACATAATTTTTACCACAAGGACAAGTTATAAGATAAATAACTGCCTTAGTGGAGCACGTAATAACACCTTTGATTGGGATCAATTTCCCCGTTTGTGGGTGTTTGAAGGATCTACATTTATAAGTGCCATTGCATTGAGCACAGCCATTACACTTGTAATTTCCATCCAGTAGGGGCGCAAATAGACATTGTTCAGGAATATCTTGGGGTGGTAAATCAGAGTGTACCAACTGATCTCTGAGATTTCTGCCCCGCGAGAAAATGACCAAGGGAAGGTTCGAAAACACATTACCGAGACTATCATCGGATTTTAGAATGTGCCAATGTTTGTGAACGATTCCCTTAATTTGTTCAGAACGCTTTGAATAGCGGGTAGTTAGAACACAAGAATGCGTCTTTTTGCGAGACTGACCTTGAAAAAGGTAATGTCTCGGTTTGTTTTGAATTTTCTCAATGGCAATAATAATAATAATCTGATCATTTTTGTAGCCCCTCTCCTTGAACTTTCTTTGCGTCTCAGCCAACTTTCTTTGCGTCTCAACCCCTTCCTCATAACCAGGCTGTATGGCTTAATTAATGGAATGCATCGCAAGACACCGCACTAATATAACTGTAACCTGTTCATTACGACAAGCACTGGTTTCTAACCGCGGATCAATTGGTTTAATGGAGTGCATGACTACAAACAACAATCTGTGCTACAGCTGAAACCAGTCCGTCTAGTCTTCTACACATTCCTCATACTGTATATAAACCAGACCTGGGTTCAAATACATGTGTATTTTAGTATTTAAAAAAAAATTATAATAATGTGTATTTGAGTATTTCCAAATACACAGCCAAAAACAAGTACTTTTATTTCAAAACATGCTCCAGAACTTTGGCGACTACAAAATCTTTCTTAAACCTCCTGCTGTGGGCTGAATGTGTCAATGTGTAGTTCATACATGCATAATCTATGAACAGAATTACCGTGTTACCTCAGTTAGCTACAAAATCCCTAATTTGAAAGCAACCGTTTTTCTGGAAGCTGTGCTGCGCCATGTTCCCTACATTTCCCTCCATGTGGGCCAGCCCCCTAGCAATTAGAGTTCTAGCCAACGATCTTCAGCCCCTTGCCATTTGAGTGACAGCTAGCAAGATGCACACACTTCAGAGCGAGATTGCAATGCACATATTTGACAGTACGCTATTTTCTGGGGGTTGTGAGCACTACTTTCAGAACTACTGCCTAAAAGATATACAGAAGTACAGGAGAATCAAAGTATTTGAATTGTTATTAAATCAAGCAAATTGCATTTGAAAGTACTTATTTCAAATTCCTGGGTTAAATGCATGCATTTCCAAATACATTCCCATATTCAACGACTTGTTTTCATTTCAAATAAAGGTTCTGAATACTTGTTTTGAAATGTATTGAAAAGTAATTGAAATACCTGCAATAGTATTTGAACCCAGGTCTGATATGAACAGTCTCTGAACAACAGATTGGTCAGATATCGTCAGTCTTTCTTTTGCAATATAAACCTTAAAAAGGTAGTGATGGAGAAACAAAGCTTTCAGAAGCATTGATGCTTTCCAGTCAATTGTGTCATAAATAGGTTCATTACTCACAGCTTTGATCAACACAGTGTACACTAGTGGCACATGCTGGTCAAAATAATTTAAAGCAGCCAAATTATTATAGATGACGTCCCACACGGTGTAGCGCATGCGCCGAGTAGCCTTTTGTCTTTTACCGAAATCAATACCAAACCAATCAGGTGATTGTTTGACGAAATTAAACTTCGGACGTCATTGATCACGTGCTTCTGATGCAGGTATCGGCACACTGTTTCGAAGTAAACTGCTTAGCGATTTCGACGCATGCCTTGGAGCTCCGGTATCACTACTTAAAAAAGGTCCACTATGCAAGAAATCGCTCTGCCATTTCCTGGTGGCTAAAATTAAAATAGTTTGCCTAATTTCAGTTCGTGTGACAAAATAAGCAAGTAGTGTTGAGAATCATTGAACAATCTACACTGCTGTGAAATATATTTTCCATAACCAAAAATACAGTATTTTTCAACTATTTGAAGCTGGTATACGACAACAAAAGTAAGGTGCAACAACACAACATAAGACCCAGGAGCATAGAAATAGTGCACATAGAACAGATCTTCCACTTCTTAAGACTTGCTTTCAATAAGAAAGGCAGAACTATAACTCACATTTCTGTGAATTTGGTCAAGTCACCCAAAAAGTTACATATTGCAGCTTTAAGGCAGCTCCACCTAACCCATCTACATCACAGAAAATCAGGATAAATTGAGGTTGACAGAGATGTCATTCCTTTTTTGATTTATTCAGTTTGGAGATTCAGGTTTTTCCGCCCTCTTAACTCAATCAAATGCACTTGTGTAGTAAGCGCCGAGTCTACAATGTAAAATCAGCATGGTTTCTCACAGTACTTTTCTGCAAATATCCCAGTCCATCCAATTATTTTGTACAATTAAAAAAAAAAATCTGTATGTGCAAAACATTTTCACTATCCTTATACTCCCCAAAGTGAGCATCACAGGATAAAGCAAGGCCTAAATTTGCTCGGCAAAATGCGCAAAATAACAATGTGATAAACATTGTAGCTGTACTTCTTTATTCCCATCACACTTGTTCCCTATATTCCTGCACACTTGTTCCCTATATTCCTGCATCTTTCCCTCACTCTCCCATTTAGTTGTTCAGTCTCTCTCCTAGGCGCAATTCATCACTCCATTAGTGCAGTGGCTACAGAGGGAGAATGAGTCAGAGATGGGAAGTATTTCTGAATTTAAAATACACATTTCAATAACCTTTTAGTATTTTGTATTTCACTGGTCTGCTCTACAATCCAATGTATTTTGTAAGAAGATACTTTCGAAACCTGAAATTTGTATTATCAAAATACAAAATCATTGTATACACAATTTTTTTTTTATAGCAGTTCACAATTTTGTGACCAACTTTCACCCTGCATTGGTATCAGAAGTCTGATGGTACTATGGTGAGATAAGAGTGTATGCTAAATGACCAAAATGTCAAATGTAAAGTGAAAACTTAATGCATGATGGGTATTATTCTAATGAGCTCTGCCCCCGAAACATGGCCAATAAAAATACCCTGTGTGCTTTGCAATTGTTTATTTTTACATTTAGGTAATTTAGCAGACAAGGTAGATAAACAACTAGTATGCCCTCAAACAACTAGTATGCCCTCAGACAAACAATCAAACAGGCAAAGCGTAAATATGGGACTAAGATTGAATCATACTACACCGGCTCTGACGCTCGTCTGATGTGGCAGGGAAGGCTTGAACAATATTAGACTACAAAGGGAAACCCAGCCGCAAGCTGCCCAGTGACGTGAGCCTAAAAGACGAGCTAAATGCCCGTTATGCTCGTTTTGAGGCAAGCAACACTGAAGCATGCATGAGAGCACCAGCTGTTCCGGACAACTGTATGATCACACTCTCCGTAGCCGATGTAAGCAAGACCTTTAAACAGGTGAACATTCACAAAGCCGCGGGCTAGACGGATTAACAGGACGTGTACTCAAAGCATGCACAGACAAACTGGCAAGCGTCTTCACTGATATTTTCCATCTCTCCCTGACCGAGTCTGTAATACCTATATATGTTTCAAACAGACCACCATAGTCACTGTGACAAAGAAAACTAAGGTAACCTGCCTAAATGATTACCGCCGCATAGTACTCACGTCGGTAGCCATGAAGTGCTTTGAAAGGCTGGTCATGGCTCACTTCAAGACCAACATGCTGGAAACCCTAGACCCACTCCAATTCGCATACCGCCCCAACAGATGACATAATATCAATCACGCTACACACTGCCCTTTCCCACCTGGACAAAAGGAACACCTATGTGAGAATGCTGTTCATTGACTAGAGCTCAGGGTTCAAAACCATAATGCCCACAAAGCTCATCATTAAGCTAAGGACCCTGGGACTAAACACCTCCCTCTGCAACTGGATCCTGGACTTCCTGACGGGCCACCCCCAGGTGGTAAGGGTAAGCAACAACACATCTGCCACGCTGATCCTCAACACTCAAATCTGAGGTAGCACGAGAAGAGGAGAGTCTGTAATTGAGAGGTCCTTTGTGGTGTATGTGAGAGTGATTCATTTCTGAGTTAACAATCCATCAATGATAATTTTCCACCTCTGAAGCGCAGAGCCACTAGGGTCACATCTAACTCAAAGAACAAGAACAGTGAACCGCTGTTTGATATTCTAACTCAATCAGCAAACATACACGTAAGTAAACGCATCTTGATGAATACTTGGAATAAGCTATTTAGTTTGCCGATTTTCGAACTACCAGAGGTGAAACTCAACCAATCAGATAGGGAAAAAATACAAATGGGCAGCAGGATAATAAACGTGTGGTTGTGAATGTGTAGAGTGGGCAAGATGATTAGATGGTAATACATGAGAGGAAAGGGCACATAAGATTAACATGGGAAAAAAAACCTACCTCCTGAAGCTGATCCCTGACTTTGTTGATGGCCTTCAACCAGTGTATTCTGGATGGAGAGAAGGGAAAGGGAGACTCATTGTCGTGTAAAATGAGATGTGTGGATTGAGAGATAAAGTGAGAGATTCACCAAGAATGTACTTGTACTATTCAGTGGAGGTTCAAAATTCACAACTCTTTCTTTCTCTTATAAATGACTCACCTTTGCAAATGTTTGTTGGAACTTTTCTCTACTGAGTGGTCTAATTTCTTCAACGAGCCATTTAAGCTTTTCCCCACATCCAGGCAGGGTCTGCCCAACTTCTTCCCCAAAACATTGCTGGGGATGTGTCCATTGGTAGGTTGCTGGACATTGATGGAGGGGTGGATGCCGGTACTGTGATAGGAGTGTAAGGACTCTTCCAGCCCTGAGCCTGGAGCACTCTCCTGGCCTGTCTCACTAATCTGGGAGCTGGTCTGGCTCAGGTTCCCAGAGGACCCAAAGCGACTACTTTCTACCGGACTGGAGTGGTGAGGGAAGAGACTTAATATTAGAATAATCATTGTTGTGATGAAGAAAAACTAGGTTCATTAATTGGATAGACATTATTCTATAGTTTCTACTGAATTGTACAACATTTTAAAAATACATCCAACCTTACAGAGAAAATAACTACAATTGCCTGAAATGAATTTTAATGTACCAGATTATCCCAATAAATGTTTGTCTGTACTGGTTTTCTTGTATTACTATTTCTGGGAGACCGTGAGTGATTGAAATCTCTGACTTGATCAAACTGAATGGCAACAGGGAATTCTGTAAGGTTATATATATATATTCTTAGAATTATAATTGCAATGTATGTACAACTTGAATGAATCTTACACTAGGAGTTTAAGAACAAGAAATATTTAGCTTATTGTCAAAATCACAACAGGTATAATACACGTCCTAATCAACCACCAACACAGTAGCAAAACTGCTTAAAACAAACACGGTTAAAAGGAAAGAGACAGAACACAGTACTCAGTGGGGTGGATTGCGGAGCTGGACCCTGGTTACGCTCCCCAAAATATCAATGCATCATAAAGCGTGTATGCCTCTACTGGCCTTTTAGCACTCAATAGATCCTTCTTGAACTGGTCGTCCAGATGTATTCCAGAGGTGGGATCTGCAGAGAGGGGTGGTTCTACAAGGCTTTCCTTCTCCTTTTGGGAAAGGGATGCTGAAGGATCTACCTCAGGTGTGGAGATGAAAATCTGGGGTTTGGCTAAGTCACCAGGGGGACCTACCGAACTTTGATCGCTTGTCTCCTTGATTGGCTTTTCATTAGTTTTAGGCTGAGTGGTAACAACTGGGGGAGCTTGTAGTTTGAGAGGTTTGGCAGCCCCCCACAAACCTCAGAGGCAGTGGATGGTTATTGCTTTGCTACACTTATCTTGTCCTCCTGAAACAGGCCTGCAGATATTGTTTTGAATCCTGAGAACACACGGGAAGGGCTTGGGGAATTGTTGGTGTAGATCAAAACATGGATCCAAAAGACTTTCCAGCATCATCAGTTCCTGAAATAAAACCACCATACAGGGACATGAGGGCCAGCTCTTTAGTCTTAGGCAACTGGTCGGCTGGGGTAATCTTCTGGGCACTTACCACTGGTGGGCCTGATTTTGTCCATTTCCTTACTTTCAGGCTCTCCCACAAAATTACCCTGTGCTTCTCATGTATTACTGCTCCTTTCACAGTCTTTTGTTTTCCAGACGAACTGGACTGGTCCTTCGTTTGAGGTAGTTCTGCTTTTGAGGGCTGTTCTGTTTTAGCAGGTTGCCCTGATGCTGTAGGGATATCAGCTTCTTTTGATTGACAGTTGACAACTGAAGCAGGAGGTTTCTCAATGCCTTGGCCTTGGGCTACTTTAACAGCCTTAGTATCAGGTTTGAGGGAAATTGACTCGAGGTTGAGTTTTGGCGTCAGGTTGTCCAGGTGACTCAATTGTGAATCTTTGTGCAACGTAACAGTCTGCCTCCCGGGTCTTTTATTTTGGCACTGCTATCAGCTGGGGTGGTGTCAGGTATAACTGTGGCTATTTTCTTCTCTGTGGGCATTGTTGGTGCCGTTTGAGGAGTAGTTGTAGCTGGTAGGGGACTAGACCCTCCCAACAAACCCCCAAACCTAGAACCTGCAGTTTGACGGACAGCTGTGCCAGGCTGGGGAGTAGACCCTCCAAACATGGAAAGAAATCCAGTAGCTTGGGTCTGTTTGAGGAGTAGTTGCAGTGGGCTGGGGACTAGATCCTACAAACAACCCTCCCAACATAGAACCTGCAGTTTGAGGAGAGTCTGTAGGTGGTGGCTCTTTAAGGGCTACTGGTTCTTTAGTTGTGGCAGGTTCCTGAGGTGCACACTCTGGGATGGATTCCTTTTGGGTAGTGGCACACTCAGGAGTAGGTACTGTGGTTGCCGATTCATCAAAGCTAGCTTGTGGGGGTGACAAAGGGCCACTGAACATGGAAAATACACTTCCGTGTGTGGTTCTTTAGGCACTGTAGATCCTGGAACGGAGGACCCTGTAACTGACAGAGCTGCTGCTGAAGGATGTGGGGCACTGGGGCCACCAAACATGGAAAACAATTTTTCTGGGCTTTCATTGACAGTTGAACCAGAAAGGAGTCTTCCAAGAATCGAGTTAGCCTCTGGTTGAGGCACCTGAGGGGTGGACCCAGATTGAGAAGGTGCCTGTAGTGGACTTGGTCCTCTGAACATTGATAATACACTTTTACCAGGTGGTTTCGGGGGAGGTGCTTGTGATGAGGACCCAGTTTGGGTTGAGGCCTGCTGTGGACAAGACTCACCAAACATGGACAATAATCCAATACCAGGAGTTTCCTCTTTAATAGTGGTGATAGTTGTTGGTGGTTGTGGTGTTCCAGAGACCATGTCTCCAATTTCTCCCATAAAGCCAAACAGTCTGCCTGATGGTTTTGGGGGTGGTTCCTATTTGGTTTGTCCGGTTGGTGGAATAATCTGTGATCGGCCCGGGGTGGGGCCAATGATTGTATTAGGAGGAAATACTTGTGACATGCTTTTACCTGATTGCTGATCAAGAGCTGGCTGTTGGACCCCACTTTGCCCAGAACCATCCATTGTTTGTTGTTTCTGAAGTGAAGGTATGCATGGTGTCAACTGAGAACCTTGTGTTGTGAGTCTGTTTGGCTAATTTCTAACTACAGGTTTTAGTTGCAGTTGATGTGATGGAGGAGGCTCTGCACTAAAGAAACTGCCTATTGACCCAAATGGACACAGAATTCATTACAAGCATTTCGTAAGTGTCAAAGGCTTTTATTGACAATTACATGAAGTTGATGCAGCGTGTCAATATTTGCAGTGTTGACCCTTCTTTTTCAAGACCTCTGCAATCCGCCCTGGCATGCTGTCAATTAATTTCTGGGCCACATGCTGACTGATGGCAGCTCATTCTTGCATAATCAATATTTGGAGTTTGTCATAATTTTTGCTTGTCCACCCGCCTCTTGAGGATTAACCACAAGTTCTCAATGGGATTAAGGTCTGGGGAGTTTCCTGGCCATGGACCCAAAATATCAATGTTTTGTTCCCCGAGCCACTTAGTTATCACTTTTGCCTTATGGCAAGGTGCTCCATCATGCTGGAAAAGGCATTGTTCGTCACCAAACTGTTCCTGGATGGTTGAGAGTAGTTGCTCTCAGAGGATGTGTTGGTACCATTCTTTATTTCATGGCTGTGTTCTTAGGCAAAATTGTGAGTGAGCCCACTCCCTTGGCTGAGAAGCAACCCCACACATGAATGGTCTCAGGATGTTTTACTGTTGGCATGACATAGGACTGATGGTAGCGCTCACTTTGTCTTCTCCGGACAAGCTTTTTTCCGGATGCCCCAAACAATCGGAAAGGGGATTAATTCTGAGAAAATGACTTGACCCCAGTCCTCAGCAGTCCAATCCCTGTACCTTTTGCAAAATATCAGTCGGTCCCTGGTGTTTTTCCTGGAGAGAAGTGGCTTCTTTGCTGCTCTTCCTGACACCAGGCCATCCTCCAAAAGTCTTTGCCTCACTGTGCGTGCAGATGCACTCCCACCCGCCTGCTGCCATTCCTGAGCAAGCTCTGTACTGGTGGTGCCCCGATCCCGCAGCTGAATCAACTTTAGGAGACGGTCCTGGCGCTTGCTGGACTTTCTTGGATGCCCTGAAGCCTTCTTCACAACAATTGAACCCCTCTCCTTGAAGTTCTTGATATTCCGATAAATGGTTGATTTAGGTGTAATCTTACTGGTAGCAATATCCTTGCCTGTGAAGCCCTTTTTGTGCAAAGCAATGATGATGGCACGTGTTTCTTGCAGGTAACCATGGCTGACAGAGGAAGAACAATGATTCCAAGCACCACCCTCCCTTTGAAGCTTCCAGTCTGTTATTCGAACTCAATCAGCATGACAGAGTGATCTCCAGCCTTGTCCTTGTCAACACTCACACCTGTGTTAACGAGAGAATCCCTGACATGTCCATTAGTCCTTTTGTGGCAGGGCTGAAATGCAGTGGAATGTTTTGGGGGGGATTCAGTTCATTTGCATGGCAAAGAGGGACTTTGCAATTAATTGCAATTCATCTGATCACTCTTCATAACATTCTGGAGTTTATGCAAATTGATATCATACAAACTGAGGCAGCAGACTTTGTGAAAATTAATATACCTCAGAAACCCTGAGAGAATACCACTCGGCTGAGAATAAGGACATGTACTTGTGTGGGAGGTTGCAAGGGAACTGTTGAGGATTACTGGATCAGGGGGTTGACTGTTTGGGGGAACTTGCTATGGTGGTGGGTTCCCAGATAAGTCACCCACAGAGCCAAATCTAAGAAGTCCTGTTAAAAAACTTTGAGGTTCAGGTTTAGGAGGAGCATGCCCAAGAGGCATTGGAGGTGGTCTCTGATGTTGCTGCATATGCTACTGATGTGGAGCTGGGGTGAATTGGTGATGCTGTGCCTGTTGTTGACTAGGATTTTCTGGGGGTTTGGAGGCATGGACATCCTCACCAGAACCAAATTTCATGATTCCAAAGAACATTCCTCTTTCTGGGTTTGAAGGCTGTTGGGAAGAGACATCATCAGAGGAAATAAACGGACATTTTAGCTTACTGCCTAAAGATGGCTCCTCCATAGGGTTATCTAAGCTAATATCTGGTTCTGACTCAAATACAGTTAATGAGCTGACATATTTATTGAAAGGGATAAAGAACCCTGAACTCACTGGTTCTCGTTGGCTAATGGGCTTCCCACCCACTGTAGGCACATATTGCTGAGAGGCAGTCAGTCATGTCTCCCATGCACAACTTTTCCTTGTGCATTAACACATCGTTTATTCTGGAGTGTATTTCTTGAATTATCAAGGCTTCTGTCTCCTATCACAGTCCTTGACTGTTCACCTAGTTGGATACATTTCTCATCCCAGTTTGCAAGATTTTGAGAGTCCTCTCTTGAGCCACTTCTCCCTGGAGGTCATTTTCCCTCTGTAGAGTTCACTACCTCTTCACCTGAAAAAAGTTTACCAAAATGAATTTTCTCAAAAGCGAAAGTGACTGCTGGTGTTTGTGGCATTGTTGCAGAGTCCTGAACTTTATCACTTGTACTATTTAGAATCTCTGTTCTAATGACTGGTGTATCTTGATTGTGGACTTGTGTCTTGGCATCAGACTGGGAAGGTAAATTGAAGGAAATGTTCTGCTGGGGTGAACTGTAGGAGATACAACAGATACAGGAGCAGGACTGGTGGATTTTGGAATGAAAGAAAACAGTGTGGATATACCAGATTGCGAAGATGGTGCAGGTGATACTTCTTTAGTTTCTGCAGAACCTTAGCTGGGCTGCTTGGGGCTGAGCTAACCTTGTTAGTGAAGGAACTGAGTAATGAACTCATAGCATTTCTCACTCCAGATATTCCTGGTTTAGGAGAAGCCTCTGTCTGGGTCTCCTCCTTGACATCTCTAGGGGTCCTTGGGTCCTCTCCAGTAGATTCTATACTTACGCTGCCCTGGGAAAATAAGCTTGATATGGATGACTTGGGAAGGGACCCATACCTGCTTATTTCCTAATCTTTTTCAGCCAGGTAATCTGATACTGTTTCAACTAGGCACTGGAGCTCATCCATGGGATCCATATACTTGTCACCTGGTTCCTCCACTGGAGACAGCATTGCTTCAGGAGCCCATCCTCCCATTTCCACCTTTCCCCTCTTCTTAACCAGATAACTCTGATGCTTGTCTATGTAACTTCCATGGGATGAAGCATGTCTGCCTTGGCCATGGCCCCTCCCATTCTCAGAATGAATGGTCTCTGCTAAGGAGGCAATTTCCTTTAGCTCCTCCTCCGATCGCTTGGAGTAGTGCAGCTCCTCCTCTGAATCATACCCTAAACCTGTCCTCATTCTGGCAGCTTCGTCCTCCTGATACACTATGTAGTTCTCGTAGGTGTCTCTCAGCATGTTTTTGGCGCACATCCTAGTCTTGTAAAGAAGTCTGTTCTTGTATGGCTTGAGACACGGTGTCATCTGTTCCACCTCAATCTTTAACACCTGGTGCAGCACCAGCTCCCCTCTCTTCTGGCGGAGGAGTGCAAGATTAGGGGGGAAAGGCTCATCTGTGAGTTTCTCTGACTCCAAGTCGGCCAGTCCTCCTGGATTCCGAATCTTTTTCGTCCACTGCCGATCGATAGTGTCATAGCCCGCTGGGTAGATGGCAGGTAGGATGCCACTGCGTTGTGTGCTTTGGGAGAGTGAGCTGCCTGAGGGCTCAGTGAGAGCTCTCCCCATGCGGAGGATAACATCGTCCTCAGGCCAACGATTCTCTTCCTTGTCCAGTAACTCGCTCAGCTGATTTCTCCCCTGCACTTTGTACTTGCTCTCCTAATCCTCCGCACCCATACCATAATCTACAGGGATGATCCTGACCCTCGCTTTATGGTTTATGGCTCTAGTTTAGGTTCATTTATTAAGGTAGAGGTACAATGGGATGTGAGAGGAAACAATAGCAGAAAAGAAAACAATACAAAGATTGCATATTATAACAGGACAAAAAAAGTAAGATAAAGACAATGTGACAGAGACAATAAGCATTAAATACATACATATGATAAAAATGTGGTGAATGTGTGTTTATGTATATGTGAGTATATTGGTAACAGTGTTATTAAGATTGTTTGATATAAGTGCGTTGTGTGTGTGAGGACAGAAATTCACCTCCTCATTCTGGGGGATTATCAACAACATAAAAGCAAAGCTGAATCATCTCTGTCCAAAGTAGTATTACAGACCACATAGAGACATGGTCGAGGAGGGCAATCTCTATTACTAAACCAACACCAGGGTCCCAAAGACCCATATGTGACCAAAGCAGGCTAAACTAAGCTCAGTTTCATTAAAACTACCAAAATAAGTTTTGTAAAAGACTACGTCTGAAGGAAAAAAAAATCCTGGCTGTAATCCCACTTTTCTTTTCAGATGTTATGGAATTATCCGGATCAGCTTTCTATCTGTCCACACAGACTGACATTTACCACAATCTCATTGAGCCACATGTTTTACAAAGCAAGTCACACATGTAAGAGTGCAAATAACCATTCTACACTGGATACATGACTGGAGTTAGCAAATTATTTGTGTTTCATCCTGGAAAACGTCCAAGCAGTTGGACAATTTTGACAATTTGACCATTTTGGTTTAAGACCAAATGTGTTCCTTCTTAACTACAGTGCTTTCAGAAAGTATTCACACCCCACAACTTTATCCACATTTTGTTATTTTACAGCCTGAATTTATAATAGATAAAATTGAGATTTCTTGTCACTGGCCTACACACAACATAGGGAAAGAGGGATACCTAGTCAGTTAACCAACAATGTATTCAACTGAAAATGTTCTTCCACATTTAACCCAACTGAATCAGAGAGGTGTGGGGGGCTGCCTTAATCAACACCTCTTTGGCGCCCGGGGAACAGGGGGTTAACTACCTTGCTCAGGGGCAGAACGACAGATTTTGTACCTTTTTCCTTAATACAAAGTGTTACAGTGCATTAATAAAGTACTCAGACCCCTTCTCTTTGTCCACATTTTGTTACGTTACAGCATTTTCCTAAAATGTATTAAAACAATTAATACATTTTGCAAATTTATATTTAAAAAACTAATATCGTATTTACGTAAGTATTAAGACTCTTTGCTATGGGACTCGAAATTGAGCTCAGGTGCATCCTGTTTCCATCACCTTTGGTTAGAAAGGTAATCCAACTTTGGCAAAAACCAAGCTATGAGGATGAAGGAATTGTCCGTAGAGCCCCGAGATAGGATTGTGTTGAGGTACAGATCTGGGGAAGGGTACCAAAAACGTTCTGCAGCATTGAAGGTCCAAAAGAACACAGGGGCTGCCATCACTCTTAAATGAAAGAAGTTTGGAACTACAGTTTTATATCTTTATGTTTGAAGCCTGAAATGTGGCAAAAGGTCGCAAAGTTCAAGGGGGCCGAATACTTTCGCAAGGCACTGTATATACCTCTATACTTAATTTTCAATACATTTGCAAACATTTCGAAAAACTTTTTCACTTTGTCATTATGTATTATTGGTGTAGATGGATGAGAAAACAAATCTATGTAATCCATTTTGAATTTAGGCTGAAACAACACATTGTGGAATAAGTCAAGGGGTATACTTTCTGAAGGCACTGCATGTTAACAAATATATATTCTATTAACTAGATAACAATTCTATACAAATTCTATACTAGATCCAATTATATACAAAACCCCAAAGATTCAATATCTATTGGGTTAACTTGCACTGTTGCCAACAACATTATTAGATTGAAGAATCACTCCTTAGGGGGAACTATTTATATTATTCAAGCAGGTGACATTGTGCTGTGTTAAAGGATGTGTCAGTGACAAATAAACATAACCTGACTAGATTTAAAGCTGCCAACCTTACTTAAGAAATGTGCTTGTATTCTGATGCATGATTCTGTCATTCTGTACCAGGAGGGTGGATGTCCCCAAATCATCTGAAAGAGGGACGCCCTCCAAGAAACAAAATAGCTAAGCCTCAAGCCCTTAGTTAATTGGGTCTATTTGCAATATAATAATTTCATAGTTTCCTACGTGAAAATCAAGCCATCAGAACAAACCAACAGACAATAAATGACTGCACTTCAAAAACTATATTCATGTCTTAACTCTTCTTCACTGTGTGTCAATATGTATGACTGTTTAAAGGTGTGCCATCTTTAATGGCTGAATTTGTACTGTGCATGTGTCTTTGTATTCTGTGTAGGGGCATGTCCTGTATGTTTGTGTGTGTTATTCAGAACCTCTACCTGCTCCCGCGGTGGTCTCTGTAGTCCATGTCAAAGCTGTGCATGGAGTCTGTGCAGGAGTCCAGGTGGTTCTGGAGCCGGGGGCCCATGGGGTACTGGTGCATGGAGGAGTTGGGCTGGGCCGTAGTATGGTAGCGCGGGGGAAAGCTGTTGCTGGTCTCACTGCGGTAGTCACTGTCCCGGTCGTCCACTGCACTGTCATGGTCATCCAGGGCTGTAGAGGGACAACAGGGCAAGCTCCACAACACAGAACATCTAGAGACCTCTACATCCTCAAACTGCTAAAATGACTACAGAATCTCCATTCGATACACTGAGGTCAGGAATGATCAGGTAAGAGGGAGGTAAGGAGGGCAAGGGTCATGCACTTTTGAATGCAAGCCAACCAGAAAAAAAACTTCAGTGAGAAGGGGAAAGTGATGTAACTGAATATATAGGCCATTAAAGAGAACCCCTAGGTGCTACATCCATCTTTAATTTTTAAGTTAGTGCATTCGGAAAGTATTCTGAACCCTTGACTTTTTCCACATTTTGTTACGTTACAGCCTTATTCTAAAAAGTATTACATTGATGAGGGGGGGACGAAGTAAAAACAGTAAAAACACTAAACACTGAAATATTACATTTACATGAGTATTCAGACCTTTAGACCTTTACTTTGTACTTTGTTGAAGCACCTTTGGCATCGATTACAGCCTCGAATCTTCTTGGGTATGACGATACAAGCTTGGCACACCTATATTTGGGGGGTTTCTCCCATTCTTCTCTGCAGATCCTCTCAGGGGGGCATGAAATGATGCAGACAGTTTTTGGTACCCTGCCCCAGATCTGTGCCTCGACACAATCCAGTCTCGGCGCTCTACGAACAACTCCTTCGACTTCATGGCTTGTTTTTGCCCTGACATGCACTGTCAACTGTGGGACATTATATAGTCAGGTGTGCCTTTCCAATTCACCCCAGGTGGATGCTAATCGAGTAGTAGAAACATCAAGGATGATCAATGGAAACAGAATACACTTGAGCTCAATTTTGAGTCTCATAGCAAAGGGCCTGAATATTTATGTTGTTGATAAATTTTGTTTTCGCTTTGTCATTATGGGATATTGTGTGTCGATTGCTGAAGATAATTTTCTATTTTTTCAAATTTAAAACAAGGCTGTAACAAAATGTGGAAAAAGTCAAGAGGTCTGAGTACTTTCTGAAGGCACAGTAACTTATAAATGCCACCTGAGCTTAGATTAACTGTCATACCACATCAGAACCCAAAATATAAGGTTGTTATACTCAAATGTTTGTAAACAAACAAAGCATATCCTCAAAACATGGTTAAAACTATCATTTTGACATCATGGATGGTCAGTCCTTGCATATGTCATTGTAAATAAGAATTTGTTCTTAACTGACTTGGGTAGTTAAATAAAGGTTACTGTTTTCAATTTTTTTTAAACATTTTTTAGAAATACATAACACTGTCTATGAATTTGAGTGGTTACATTTCTCTAGCCCCATTCCTCAGCTTTTTACCAAAAACACAGGTGGGTGACTGCTTTGTTTCAATTAAGGATTCCTGCTTTGAATACAGACAAAAATGGACACTCCAGTCAAAAAGTGATATTCCAAAATGACTGCGTTAAGTAACTCAATTGCAATGTTGACATAAGGGAATTCTCTCTCCTTAGCGACCCAGACTCAATTTTGGCATCAGACAGGTCCTTTGGATTGCAGTGCTGACCCTGAGCTGAGTGGCCTGCTTAAGGGGACATAGGCCTTATCACTCCAGACGGATATGTGAGATAAATAGATAGCTCGGGACAAATCAGAGGGGAAAACAAGTTGTCAAGGTGACACCTGAACACAGGCTGGCAACCCATGCGGTTGCATCTCACAGACATCTGTTCAGGAAGTCAACTGCCACTATGCTTTATCAAGGTCACCCGCTGACTACAAAAACATAGATCTAGGCCTAACTGCTATTGTCCAGTTATGTTTCCATAGAGGTAGTAATAATAACCATATTTGTGTTTCCATGTCCTGTGGGGAAATTGATACAGATGATGAAACTCAGATGGCATGAGGTGTAGTGCGATGAGGTGGGGCTGGGGGATATTTCCCCTGGCTGTAGTGACTATTGTTGGTGCTGGAAAACATGCACAAAGCATTGAGGATTGGCCAAGGTGAAGCTTTGGGAAGGTTTAGAATTCATCAGAAAAAGACTGTGTATTACATACTCAGTGTGTCAGTCCATCCAAAATAGTTGCCTGGTGAGGGTGTTGGTGGAGAAGTAAAGTGAGAGGTAGTGGAGAGTATGCAAAAACAGTGCCTGACTTGGGAGGGGGAATTATGACCATAACATACACAGTGGACAAACAGAAACACCACTAGCAGACATGCATGAACGTGGCATCCCTGTGTTGACATTCTTCATAACTTTGGATAAGTAGTGACTGTTCTGGAAAATTAAGATTGGATAAAAGGCTTACTTGATGTCAACTCTGAGCTAGGAGATTTACACATAACTCAGGAATAGGACAAGGAAATAAATAACATAAAAAGGCCAAACTAATGGAAGAAAGGCTGATGAGAGAGCTCCATCTAGTGGGATATTATGGAGTGGAAGTCAGTCCCACTCACAGCATTGGGAGGCAGCGGGAGGCATGAGGCGTCTCTGGACCTCATCCTGTAGAGGGTACCAGAGAGAGGAAAGGAGACAACAAGAATTGTGACCTCTGACCATTATAATCCACAAAAACAAAATCATCATCATCATCACCTATCTCAAACTCCTACATTTGTCATAATACTGGCATCACCACCATGACTTCAATGCCACTGCATGCAATAGTTCGACCTACCATCTACGTTATCACTTCAAAGCACACGATGATAAACACACGCTCATGTCAATACAGTACCTAACCAGAGTTTTCTGTGAAATGCAAAAGCGAGGTGAGGAAAATATCAAATGACAACAGGGTTAGTCCCATCTTCCATTTCCATGTATTTTACCGTGTGCTAGTGAATGCAGAGAGCCAAGTGTAATCTGGAGATAAGGTTACAGAATATTCAACCGCATTGTACTGGGAACTTTACAATTTGTAAACAGAGGGTATTTTGTAAAATACTTCACCTCTGTAACTGCTTGAAATATAAATAGGTAGAATGTGTTACTACATTTTTTACATACATGTTCCTGGTGAAATAGCGCCTTAGCATGTAGGGTAGGCCTTACCTCATCATAGATCCTCACAGTGTTGAAGCAATCCAGCTTGCCGGTCCAGTACTGCGCCTCGTCATCTGGGATGTCTGATAGAGAGGGGTGCACAGACACAGAGTGGGATGACTGGTGAGCTGCATCCTGCCCTACCCCATACCATCCTAAACCATCCACTCTCCAACATGCTACTATTATATATTCATGGTCCTTTTTAATATATAATGAGCCACTTAGGAAAGAGACATTAAAAATAGTTGGCTATGCCCTGAAACTGTACTGTTGGGGGACAGGGACCATGAATGACAGGGCTCCACTGTAGTAATGTTTGTCATGACAGATGCAAATGATTGCCCAGAAGAGCACAAGACAATGACGTTAGTACTGACAGGGACAGAACTTCACAGTGACATAAGCGCAGAGCACTAGACTTTCTAGAGACTGCAAAACTGTGCAAACCTTAACTTGATGACATTACCAGCCTAACAACTGACAAAAATGTGCAGACAGGTAAATTCTACATTGATGCCTCCTACCAAACCACTGGTCTGTTAGAGCAGACTCCCTCCCTGTGACCTGATGTCCCATGTTCCTTTACAGAGAGACACTGGACATTAAAGTGTTTCCCCTATATTCATTTAACATTAACCCATTTATCATTCCCCTATATTCATTTACAGCAATAAAAATTCTGGACTTTAAAGAGAGCTGAACACAAAAACGCCAGAGGTTCAAAGGCAGATGAAACCAAACCCCTGTCCTGGTGAATGAATGGGATCAGTGGTACACAGAACCCAGACAAACACACAGCCTCCCTTCCCTACCGCTACCTTCAAAGGCCTGCCCTTAAACACCTGAAAGCTGCTCTAGTCCCTCTCACAGACAAACACTTTTAACTTATTGATCTTAGGGGCATGTGTTTAGTCCCCTCCTGTACTCCCTGTTCAGGAGTTGCTAGTGCATGATGGGACAAGGCTGGCACACAGCTGGAATGCATATGTTAAAGCACAGGTCACTGGAGAAGGCTACTACTGTATAATCATTACTGTATTGTGCCCTATACATGTTCCATCTACAAAAACAGACCTATAACATTTCAGCATCATACATCATACCAACTGTAGCTACTGTAACTGTAGACACAGTTTGATGGACAATAGACCCTGGTACACAGTACAGAATCAACAAAAACATTTAAAGAGATAACATATGATATAGAAATAGATATCCTATGGGAAGCTAAGTGCCCAACAGAAACATTGTGATCAATATAACATTTTACCAAAGGGCAGCTCAAAGTGGGAGTCCAGAAGAACCTGGTGGTGTGTTGGGTTCTTGGTGCCGTAGATCTCGTCAGCCTTCATCAAAACCTCAGCATCCAGGAAGGTCCAGTCCCCTGAGCCCTCCTGAGGGAAGAGAAAGGGCTAGGTCAGAGGACATAGACAGGGAGACCAGATGAAACTAACTGGGAGGTGAACCAGTGCCCAAACTACTTTGTACATGTTTTATATACAATTTGAACTGTGTGTTGTAAATGTTGGCTTTCAACATCGGAGCTGAATGTGTGTTCTCTAAATGTTTTGGCCAGTTGTGTTGGTGGTGTGTAACGTTGTATGAGTGAATCATCTGCCCCTCTCACCTCCTCTGACTGGCGGATGCTCTTGAGGGGGATCCAGGCAGTCCCCAGCATGGTGTCCCAGATAAGGCCTTTGTTCCACACCTCCACAATGAGGCCCAGGTCCAAACAGTTGATCTCACTGGAGAAACAGGAGAGAGAGGCAATAAAGGAGAGGGGGTCATAATCAACTCTCATTCAATACAGACACACAGTTTAATAGAGCGACAGATCAGTAGAAAGGAAGCGACACAGTGATCGTCTAACAAATGTAGAATGGTTTCATTCAGTATGTGTTGAGTCACCTCCATGACATTGAAATAATTATTACAGAAACTAGGGCTAAGCGCCGTCTGGCTGTTCACTGATCCCTTGGTCTTTGATTAGGCCTATTGCATCATGTCAGATGTCGTGATGCCTTCCATCCTTAATTTGCCATTGAAAAGGATGCAAATACAGCTTGCTGACAATAAAAGAGCATCTCACTTGAAAGCGACCACTGCTCATAATTTCTTCATCTCATTTGCGGCACTTCAAAAGAAAGATGAGAGAAGAGATACTTATCAAAAGTGCACTGCCCTCAGTAAAGGTGGCAGTAAGAGCGAGCCCAGGTGCAAACAAAAATATTCTAAACCACTAACACTAAAGGCGATGTACCAAATGAAGACAACACTATTACTGTAATGAGCAGACCAATCACCTTCACATCTCTTTGGCTCTTACGTGGCCACAGTGAATGTAAACATGTACTTGTATAAACTGCTTACAGTCATATAGTACTTTTATAAAACAAATATAAAAAGAATGAGTAGACAATTTTTAACATTTCATAAAAAATATTAAACCAAGACTCTTTTTGATCAATCACACACCGACTTCACTTTGAGCTCTCTCTATCGTTCCGCATCATGGAAACACAAATTAAAGAACCCATAGGGGCGGCAGCGTAGCCTAGTGGTTAGAGAGTTGGACTAGTAACCGGAAGGTTGCAAGTTCAAACCCCCGAGCTGACAAGGTAAAAATCTGTTGTTCTGCCCCTGAACAGGCTGTTAACCCACTGTTCCTAGGCCATCATGGAAAATAAGAATTTTTTCTTAACTGACTTGCCTAGTTAAATAAAGATATAAAACAAGACCCAGTCCACCAGGAAAACAGCATTCAAAAACCCAATAATAGAGAGATAGAGATCAGTAGAAAGACAGCGACACGGTGATTGTCTAATAAATGTATAATGTATAATTCACTATGTATTGAGCTACCTTATCCCAGACCTGCTTTTTTGGACTCTCTCTCTACCGCACCTGCTGTCTATAACTCTGAATGATCGGCTATGGAAAGCCAACTGACAT
The DNA here is from genome assembly GCF_023373465.1 of Oncorhynchus keta. Classification (NCBI taxonomy): domain Eukaryota; kingdom Metazoa; phylum Chordata; class Actinopteri; order Salmoniformes; family Salmonidae; genus Oncorhynchus; species Oncorhynchus keta. Next base: position 20,619,734 of record NC_068426.1, read on the forward strand.
TTTCTCCTGAGGTACTGACCTGTTGCACCCTCTACAACCACAGTTATAATTATTATCTGACCCTTCTGGTCATCTATGAACATCTATAATCTCCACACGGCACAGCCAGAAGAGGACTGGCCACCCCTCAGAGCCTGGTTCCTCTCTATGTTTCTTCCTAGGTTCCTGCCTTTCTAGGGAGTTTTTCCTAGCCACCATGCTTCTACATCTGCATTGCTTGCTGTTTGGGTTTTAGGCTGGGTTTCTGTACAGCACTTTGTGACATTGGCTGATGTAAAAAGGGTTTTATAAATACATTTGATTGATTGATTAAATAATGTTCCATTTGAGCTCCCCATTGTTTGTGGAGTGAGATGGGAATGAACAGGCTCCTGCAGCACAGGGACACAAAGGCTTTGGAAAACGCTTGAAAATAAGCACTACACAGAACACACCTTGTATTCTACTGCATTTATTATTTTTCCCATTACTTTCTAAAAGACACTCCAAAAGCAGGGGTAGGATGGAGTAATGCCTAACTGGTTGTCTCCATGGCAACCAGATGAGTGTTTTGAGGCTTCATTCAACCATTTTTCTATGGCTGGCCATGCTTTCCACCTGGCTACCCTTACCCCGGTCCACAGCTCTGCAACCCCACAGCATCTTGCCCAAGCCTCCTCCATTTCTCCTTCACCCAAATACAGATAGCTGATGTTCTGAAAGAGCTACAAAATCTGGACCCCTACAAATCAGCTGGGTTAGACAATCTGGAACCTCTCTAAAATTATCCGCCGCAATTGTTGCAACCCCCCTCGTCCGAGATCCCTAAAGATTGGAAAGCTGCCGCAGTCATCCCCCTCTTCAAAGGGACTCAAACTGTTACAGACCTATATCTATCCTACCCTGCCTTTCTAATGTCTTCCAAAGACAAGTTAAACAGATCACCAACCATTTCGAAACCAACTGTACCTTCTCCGCTATGCAATCTGGTTTCCGAGCGGGTCATGGGTGTACCTCAGCCACGCTCAAGGTCCTAAACGATATCATAACCGCCATCGATAAAAGACAATACTGCGCAGCCGTCTTCAACGTCCTTGCCAAGGCTTTCGACTCTGTCAATCACCGCATTCTTATCGACAGACTCAACAGCCTTGGTTTCACAAATTACTGCCTCGCCTGGTTCACCAACTACTTATCAGATAGAGTGCAGTGTGTCAAATCGGAGGGCCTGTTGTCCGGACCTCTGGCAGTCTCTATGGGGGTGCCACAGGGTTCAATTCTCAGGCTGACTCTTTTCTCTGTATACATCCATGATGTCGCTCTTGCTGCTGGTGATTTTCTGATCCATCTCTATGCAGACGACACCATTTTGTATTCTTCTGGCCCTTCTTTGGACACTGTGTTAACAACCCTCCAGACGAGCTTCAATGCCATACAATACTCCTTCAGTGGCCTCCAACTGCTCTTAAATGAAGTAAAACTAAATGTATGCTCTTCAACCAATTGCTGCCTGCACCCGCCCGCCCGTCTAGCATCACTACTCTGGACAGTTTCTGACTTAGAACATGTGGACAACTACAAATACCTAGGTGTCTGGTTAGACTGTAAACTCTCCTTCCAGACTCACATCTCCAATACAAAATTAAATATAGAAACAAAGCACAATTTCGCAACAAAGCATCCTTCACTCATGCTGCCTAGCATACCCTCGTAAAACTGACTATCCTCCCGATCCTTGACTTCGGCGATGTCATTTACAAAATAGCCTCCAACACGCTACTCAGCAAATTGGATGTAGTCTATCCCAGTGCCATCCATTTTGTCACCAAAACCCCATGTACTACCCACCACTGCGACCTGTATGCTCTCGTTGGCTGGTCCTCGCTTCATATTCATCGCCAAACCCACTGGCTCCAGGTCATCTATAAGTCTTTGCTAGGTAAAACTCTGCCTTATCTCAGCTCACTGGTCACCATAGCAGCACCCACCCGTAGCACGCGCTCCAGCAGGTATATTTCACTTGTCATCCCCAAAGCCAACTCCTCCGTTGGCCGCCTTTCATTCCAGTTCTCTGCTGCCAATGACTGGAACGAATTGCAAAAATCACTGAAGCTGGAGTCATATCTCCCACACTAACTTTAAGCGTCAGCTGTCAGAGCAGCTTACCGATCATTGCACCTGTACACAGCCCATTCGTACATAGCCCACCCAACTACCTCATCCCCATGTTGTCACTTATTTTTTTGCTCCTTTGCACCCCAGTATCCCTACTTGCACATTCATCTTCTGCACATCTATCACTCCAGTGTTTAATTGCTAAATTGTAATTATTTCGCCACCATGGCCTTACCTTCCTAATCTTACTACATTTGCACAGACTGTATATAGATTTTTCTATTGTGTTTTTGACTGTACGGTTGTTTATACCATGTATAACTCTGTTGTTGTTTGTGTCGCACTGCTTTGCTTTATCTTGGCCAGGTCGCTGTTGTAAATGAGAACTTGTTCTCAACTGGCCTACCTGGTTAAATAAAGGTGAAATATATATATTTTTTTTCATTCAAGCACAGAAACATTAAGGCTCTCCTGTATGTCACTTCCTGGAGCACCCTGTTGCGGAAACAGTGAGAGACAACACAATCAAAGACAACACCATCACAGTCAGTGTAAACATAAGCCATCAGTTCAATGAGACAATCTCATGAAGGCTCTTAAACATTACATAGGCTAAGCTCTAGCAGTGAACACAAAATACTCCCCGCGTTGTATTTGTATCCCTAAAGAACAATATCCCGTCTCTAATGACTGAGCAGCATAGCACAGGAGCTATGGAAACAGCTCTAGAAATAAGGTGAGCTGGGGTGTACGGTGTATATATTGATCCATAGCTTTCGCTACATTCCCGTTTTCTGTCAGCCCTGGTGGCCTGAGCCGGTCTCTTGGTGGGGATGGCCATTATCTCACAAGGAAATTGTAGTCTGGACTGGACTCTAGTCTCCAAGGCCCTCTGGCTAGCATAGAAACAGAAGCCTGGCCTTACAAACCAAAATACCATTTGGCAATCTGCTATCTCATTAAGAGGAGAAAGGTGCATCCATCCACTTAAGTACTCTGTGAGTCAATTACATAGTATGCAATCAAAATCAATTATGTGAATCTGTTACATAAAAGGTTGACCCACAGAACCAACAGGCTACAGCTTTCTGGCAAGGAAACACGTCATTGGAGAAGAAAGAAATCCAGCAGAGCCAGTTTCAAGTTAACAGTAAACTTCAGACTCGCTGACAAGTGCTAATGCATTGTGTTTCATGAACAGTACTACAGAACCAAGCATTTATACTCAGAAACATCCTTGAAACAGATGTGGAAAAACATCATAAATATTGCATACACAGATGCGCACACACAGGAGTAAGCCTAGAGCTAAAAACTGCCCAGCCTACATACGGAACACTGAAAATAGGAAATTAGATGAGTAACCATGAGGAAGTGAATAGTTGTGAGAAAAGGTAAGCTAACTTTCCCGAAACAACAACCCACCTGGCAGGCAACAACGGGGACAAAACATTCCTGGAAATCCCCGACTGTGGCCTGCTCTCACATATTACTGTCTGAAAATCATAAACCTGAACTGTAGCTACATAGCATTAGCACCAGAGGAAGACTAGCTGCCCTGCTCTCACCCGTCTGCTGCATAATTCCAAAAGACAGTCAGCCTTAATCAAATAAAGGTGTTAGTGGCTGAGCATGGAGGATATACTGTACTGTTACAATAAGTCTGTTGAGCTCAGAGCCATAGACCCTCGCTTCATCGTTCCTCTCTGATCATCATTTAAACAAAACAAACCTGATGTTACCTGATTCTATGTTGACACTGTATGAAAATGTGACACTTGACACTTACAGAGCCTCCAGACTACTGGTATTCTATCCGCCACACACAGCAAGTATGTTGTGGCTTATACGGCATACACTACATGACCAAAAGTATGTGGACACCTGCTTGTTGAACATCTCATTCCAAAATTATGGGCATTAATATGGAGTTGGTCCCCACTTTGCTGCTATAATAGCAGGGAAGGCTCTCCACTAGATGTTGGAACATTGCTGAGGGGACTTGCTTCAATTCAGCCGCAAGAGTATTATTGAGGTCGGGTACTGATGTTGGGCGATTAGGCCTGGTTCGCAGTCTGCGTTCCAATTCATCCCAAAGGTGTTTGATGGGATTGAGGTCAGGGCTCTGTACAGCCCAGTCAAGTTCTTCCACACCGATCTCGAAAAAAACATTTGTGTGGACTTCGCCTTATGCACGGGGGCTTTGTCATGCTGAAACAGGAAAGGGCCTTCCCCAAACTGTCGCCGCAAAGCTTGAAGCACAGAATCGTCTAGAATGTCATTGTATGCTGTAGCGTTAATATTTCCATTCACTGGAACTAAGGGGCCGAGCCCGAAACATGAAAAACAGCCCCAGATCATTATTCCTCCTCTACTAAACTTTAAAGTTGGCACTATGCATTGGGGCAGGAAGAATTCTTCCGGAATCCGCCAAACCCAGATTCATCCATCGGACTGCCAGATGGTTAAGCATGATTCATCACTCCAGAGTACACATTTCCACTGCTCCATAGTATAATGGTGGCGAGCTTTACACCACTCCAGCCGACGCTTTGTGCATGGTAATCATAGGCTTGTGTGCGGCTGCTCGGCCATGGAAACCCATTTCAGGAAGCTCCCGTTGAACAGTTATTGTGCTGATGTTGCTTCCAGCGGCAGTTTGGAACTCGGTAGTGAGTGTTGCAACCGAGGACAGACGATGTTTACGCATTATACGCTTCAGCACTCAGCAATCCTGATTCTGTGACCTTGTGGGGCCTATCACTTCGTATTAAAAATGTGTGTGACTGTCCTGTGTGTCAGTGTATCAGTGTTCCGTTACTTGTCGTGTTTTGTGGATGTCAGGAAGAGAAGCTACTGCAAAATTATTTGGGGATCCAAATAAACAAAGACTGAGTGCATAGGACAGGAATAGAGAGGTCTAAGAAGTGTGTGGTTACTGGTCACTTACAACATGAAGTCCTGCTCCCAGCACGGCTGGTCCCCTCGCACGGTAATGGAGGTGCTCTTGACATTCTGCACCTTCAGCGTCACATAGCTATTGAACTTACCTGCAACACAGAGAGGAGGGGAAAAGAGGTGAAAAGCATGCATATAATGACATGAAGTAATGGTGGGAAGAGGTACTGATATTTAATATTCGTACTAACAGTACTTACTTATGCTCACCACATTACAAAGATAGATTGTCATGTTGAAAGGAAAAAAAAAAAAGAGTAGATTACTGTGTACACGTAGGAGACCAAGCCTCCATACTACTTTGTCTTTATAGGACATGAGCAGTAATCTGAATGACGTCAAATGATTTGCCAGATGGAGAGCTTCTGTGTACAGGTAAGAAAGACAATTGTGGTGGCAGACGTAGCAATGATGGCCAATCTAGCATTACTGTTACTATCCCAACTGCTTCACTTTGACTTTGTGTGACTGAAGGACAGTCGGCGACGTAGGTGAGAGTGAAAGCAGATAAGTCAGTTTCCCCACCCTTCCCCCCACCGCCCTGCACCCAGACCAATTCACTGACCCTGGTAATCTCACTACAGAGGAGTGCCACACAGCCAGGCAGGCAGCAGATATAGCCTAGCCATCCATCCTCTCTCCTGGCTGATGTGATTCACTCACTGCAGAACAGCCACCCTAATATAGCTCTGGGCATGATTACCATTTCACCTCTGACACTGCGACATAGGCCAGTACAGTAGGACTACGTGATGCAGAGACAGGCGAGACCAACTTCCATAGCAGAAAAGGTCTCTGTCATCTCTCATACCATCAATTTAAAGACCAAGGTTAAAAGACCTTGTTTGATTTATAAACATATTTAAAAGTCATCACTGTGAAGCAGGTAGTGGCAAATCATTTCATATTTATTGTAGGGGCAGATGTGGTGGCACCACAGGTCACAAAGAAGTGCGGCCAACTTCTTTCTCATGATCATGACCAGTTAAAACTGCTCTCTTGTTGTCCCATTAGGTCTTCTTTTTTTGCCTTTCCAGTAGCCCAACATAGCTACACTGGGGTGTTGCAAAATCTTATTTTTTCTGCTACAATGAAAGCGTAAATTTTGGTCAGGGTGAGCAGAGTGCAAGTCACTTTATCCTTTTGCTCTCATAGCAGAAGTCCATCTAGCACACTGGGGGTGATGAAACAACAGAACTCCATTCATTTTCAATAAGGGGAAGCGAAGTGGGCGGGGGACCGTTGGTTGATGCGAGCATGTCGCGTGCGCTGTGGTACTATTGACCAATCGAAGCTCACTAGTTTTAAGCCCCTACAGGATTGGCTGTAGATACCTAGCACTACCTATCTTGTTAGAACCGACATGAGGGTGAAGCTTGCGTGGCTATCCATATAGTGGATCATTGGCTGTCAGGCATGCTGTCAAGCACGAGTTGCACGTCGAAAAAACTTGAAAACACAACTAGAATGCCCAGGTTTTTGATTATTCTGGCATGAGACCAAGTCCATATTATGGCAAGAACAACTCAAATAAGCAAAGAGAAACGACAGTCCATCAATATTTTAAGACATGAAGATCAGTCAATCCGGAACATTTCAAGAACATTGAAAGTTTCCTCAATTGCATTCGCAAAAACCATCAAGTGCTACGATGAAACTGTCTCTCATGAGGACCGCCACAGGAAAGGAAGACCCAAAGTTACCTCTGCTGCAGAGGATAAATTCATTGGAATTATCAGCCTCAGAAATTGCAGCCAAAATAAATGCTTCACAGAGTTAAAGTAACAGACAAATCTGAACATCAACTGTTCAGAGGAGACTGGGTGAGTCAGGCCTTCATGGTCGAATTGCTGCAACAACAAAAAACACAACTAAAGGACACAAATAAGCAGACACTTGCTTATGCCAAGAAACACGATCAATGGACATTAGACCAGTGGAAATGAGTCCATATTTTAGATTTTTGGTTCTAACCGCCGTATCTTTGTGAGACGCAGTATGTGAACGGAAGATCTCCACATGTGTGGTTCCCAACGTGAAGCATGGAGTAGGTATGATGGTGCCTTGCTTGTGACAGTGTCAGTGATTAATTTTGAATTCAAGGCACACTTAACCAGCATGGCTACCACAGCATTCTGCAGCGATACGCCATCCCAGCTGGTTTGTACTTAGTGGGACTATCATTTGTTTTTCAACAGGGCAATGACCCAACACACCTCCAGGCTGTGTAAGGACTATTTGACTAAGGAGAGTGATGGAGTGCTGCATCAGATGACCTGGCCTCCACAATCACCCAACCTCATCCCAATTGAGATGATTTGGGATAAGTTGGATGCAGAGTGAAGGAAAATCAGCCAACAAGTGCTTAGCATATGTGGGGACTCCTTCAAGACTGTTAGAAAAGCATTCCAGGTGAAGCTGGTTGAGAGAATGCCAAGAGTGTGCGAAGCTGTCATCCAGGCAAAGGGTGGCTACTTTGAAGAGTCTAAAATATATTTAGATTTTAACACATTTTTGGTTACTACATTATTATGTGTGTGTTATTTCATAGTTTTGATGTCTTCACTATTCTACAATGTGGAAAAATAAAGAAAAACCCTTGAATGAGTAGGTGTGTCCAAACTTTTGACTGGTACTGTATATTATTTAGTATATGTAAAGTCAAGATTAAATCAATAAATAGTCTGATGGGTGACAATATTAGCCTATCATTTGTGAATGATATATTATCACATGTGAATTATGACCCGCATAAGAAACAATGCCTTTTTTTGTGACTTTTTCTAATCATAGTTGCACACCTCATGTAGCCTAGCCCATAGGCATATGTGTTTTAATAAGGTTTGTATCACAACTGAAGTGGCCAAATAACTAATTAAAATGAAGCACATTAATCCACTTTACAAGGGGTGCAGAGCCTAACTGGCATACATTCGCAGCGTGAGTTTTCAGTTTTGGGAAGATCATTTTCACCATAAAAAAAGCACCTTTATAATAAAAGCATAATTGCATTTGCGGTCACTTTTGATAATGGTGTTTTCCGTTAAAGGAACATTTGCGCTTATAGCCTACTACCACGTGTGCATTGCTGCACTTATAATGTGAAGAAATAGCATAAGAGTTTAACATTTTAAGCTAAACGTTCTGATCTGTTGCGTCAGCCACATTGCATAAAAAATATTTTTTGATGGTAGTCGTTGTATTAACTTGGGATCAATCACATCCCACAACTGTCCCAGACTATGTTTGGAATATTTATTTATTGCACAGAATAGGTCAACTGTTGTACTATGAGGGATAGGTTGACATAGGTTAGTGCTTTTGATGTTCGTTAGGCCTACTCATCTTGTTGGCTGACGAAAAGTAAAATGTGGACAGTTCTTTAATATGCACACAGTGGCGTCCCCGATGTGTGTCTTCACTTGTAGTCGGTTAGAAAGACCCTATCACCTGACTGAGAGCCATGCGAGTGAGAGGTGGTTCGAATTGCGCAGCACACTCGGGGAGAAGGGCACAATGCTGCACTCCAGGCCGCAAAAGGCCTGGATTTTTTTAGGGTGCATTACAGCCACAATGAGGATGCTGCCATGATATTCGAGGCATTATCAAGTGCTTGTCAAATTGTGAATAAGTGACTGATTTAGTGTGTACACCAATAAGCAGACACTTGCTTATGCCAAGAAACATGAGCAATGGACATTAGACCAGTGGAAATTAGTCCATATTTGAGATTTTTGGTTCCAACCGCCGAAAAACAAAGCAGAGCTCATGCCTTTCAAATCATCGTTAGTCTCATCATTCTGCTTTACAATGTATTAAAAATCAAAACAAAGTTACTAAACTAAAGTTGCATTAATAACTATAAATTAAGCATATAGGAGTACATATTTCTTTGTTAATCGGTCAACACTGAATCGCCGCATGTGAGCATTCCCTAAAATAATTTGGAGAAAATATTTCGATTTTTTTCAGCTTTGTTCAATTGTATTCTTCATACAAAAAAGATGTTTAAAAAAAATAATGCCACAGAATTATGAGCATTATCTTGTCTGCTAAATTAACTAGTGTAGCCCACAGCCATAGCCACGTCAGGACAACTCAGAGGATGCTATTCGTTTCTTCTGAAATAGACTACATTTTCTTCTTATCATGCTTCTTTAGACCGGTCTAAATAATGGATTTATTGTGAAGGTGTAGGCTGTATTACATGGATTTATTAGACTTCTTTAAATGGCTTGTAGATTATGTGTTGAAGCCAGGAGATACTAAATGTGTTTATATTAATTTAACGGTCATTTACCGAGAGACTGACAATTATTTGCTTGACAATCACCGGCTGACAAAATTTTGTGACCGCCACAGGCCCAGTGCAACCCAATAATAGGAATGTTAATGTTTTGACTTACAGGGGAATTCTGTTATAAACAGAGACAACTGCGATGAGACAATAGGACTAACAGGGTGGAGCAGGGGCTGCATCATTTAGGCCTATATAGGCTACATCTGTAATTCAAAAGTTACAGGTGCACATTAACACAGTCCAGTCTATGTCATCACTATTTGTTGATGTGATTAATTCCAGTCAATCATTTTGTATTAAAAAAGGCCTAGTTAGCCTACCTAGGATTTTTGGCTTGTTATTTTCCTGTTAACCAGCAGCATACCACCCTGCATACCACTGCTGGCTTGTTTCTGAAGCTAAGCAGGGTTGGTCCTGGTCAGTTCCTGGATGGGAGACCAGATGCTGCTGGAAGTGGTGTTGGAGGGCCAGTAGGAGGCACTCTTTCCTCTGATCTAAAAAATATCCCAATGTCCCAGGGCAGTGATTGGGGATGTTAAACAGGTGACCTGACTCTCTGAGGTCAATAAAGATCCCATGACTCTTATCGTAAGAGTAGGGGTGTTAACCCCAGTGTCCTGGCTAAATTCTCAATCTGGACTCCAAACCATCACAGTCACCTAATAATCCCCAGTTTACAATTGGCTCATTAATCCCCCTCTTCTCCCCTGTAACTATTCCCCAGGTTGTTGCTGAGAATGTGTTCTCTCTTAACTTACCTGGTAAAATGATGGATAAATAGTTGGCTAAAATAATACAGGTTGAAAGTGTGCTCTTTTTTCTATATATGTGCGCCATGCGCAACCTGAGATTTCCGTGGATCTGAATAGTCAACACACACCTTTAAGTAGGACTATCTACCTGGGAAAAGATACACTTCAACTATGACAGACAAAATGAGAAAAAAATCCAGAAAATCACATGGTAGGATTTTTAATGAATTTATTTGCAAATTATGGTGGAAAATAAGTATTTGGTCAATAACAAAAGTTTTCCACCATAATTTGCAAATAAATTCATAAAAAATCCTACAATGTGATTTTCTGGATTTGTTTCTCATTTTGTCTGTCATAGTTGAAGTGTACCTATGATGAAAATTACAGGCCTCTCTCATCTTTTTAAGTGGGAGAACTTGCAAAATTGGTGGCTGACTAAATACTTTTTTGCCCCACTGTATACTTTTCGTGTGTCACGCCCTGGTCTTAGTATTTTGTGTTTTCTTTATTATTTTGGTCAGGCCAGGGTGTGACATGGGTTATTTATGTGGTGTGTTTTGTCTTGGGGTTTTTTGTAGGTCATGGGATTGTGGTTAGTGGGGTTGTCTAGAACAGTCTATAGCTGCCTGGAGTTGTTCTCAATCAGAGGCAGGTGTTTATCGTTGTCTCTGATTGGGAACCATATTTAGGCAGCCATATTCTTTGAGTGTTTCGTGGGTGATTGTTCCTGTCTCTGTGTTAGTTTGCACCAGAATAGGCTGTTTAGGTTGTTACGTGTATTGTTCGTGTTTATCTTTTATTAAACATGTATTGAAATAACGACGCTGCATTTTGGTCCACCTCTCCTTCACCGGAAGATAACCCTAACATCGTGGCTGTTTATTTACCACCACAGACAGATGCTGGCACGAAGACTGCACTCAGTCAGCTGTATAAGGAAATAAGCAAACAGGAAACCACTCACCCAGAGGCGCCGCTCCTAGTGGCCAGAGATTTTAATGCAGGGACACTTAAATCAGTTCTAACAAATTTCCATCAACATGTTAAATGTGCAACCAGAGGGAAAAAAATTCTAGATCACCTGTACTCCACACACAGAGATGCGTACAAAGCGCTCCCTCGCCCTCCATTTGGTAAATCCGACCACAACTATATCCTCCTGATTCCTGTTTACAAGCAAAAATTAAAGCAGGAAAGACCAGTGACTCTGTCTACAAAAAAGTGGTCAGATGAAGCATGTGCTAAACTACCGGACTGTTTTGCTATCACAGACTGGAACATGTTCTGGGATTCTTCCGATGGCATTGAGGAGTACACCACATCAGTCACTGGCTTTATCAATAAGGGCATCGAGGATGTCGTCCCCACAGTGACTGTACGTACATACCCCAACCAGAAGCCATGGTTTACAGGCAACATTCGCACTGAGCTAAAGGGTAGAGCTGCTGCTTTCAAAGTGCGGGACTCTAACCCGGAAGCTTACAAGAAATCCTGCTATGCCCTGCGATGAACCATCAAACAGGAAAAGCATCTATATACGGCTAAGATTGAATCATACTACACAGGCTCCGACGCTCATCTTATCTGGCAGGGCTTGCAAACTATTACAGATTACAAAGTAGTCTACAAATCACTTCTATGCTCGCTTCAAGGCAAGCAACACTGAGGCAGGCATGAGAGCATTAGCTGTTCCGGACGACTGTGTGATCACGCTCTCCGTAGCCAACGTAACTAAGACCTTAAACAGGTCAACATACACAAGGCTGCGGGACCAAAGAGATTACCAGGACGTGCGCTCCGAGCATGTGCTGACCAACTGGCAGGTGTCTTCACTGACATTTTCAACATGTCCCTGTAATACCGACATGTTTCAAGCAGACCACCATAGTCCCTGTGCAACCTGCCTAAATGACTACAGACCCGTAGCACTCACGTCCGTAGCCATGAAGTGCTTTGAAAGGCTGGTAATGGGACACATCAACACCATTATCCCAGAAACCCTAGACCCACTCCAATTTGCATACCGCCCAAACAGATCTCTATTGCACTCCACACCTCCCTTTCCCACCTGGACAAAAGGAACACTTATGGGAGAATGCTATTCATTGACTACATCTCAGCGTTAAACACCATAGTACCCTCAAAGCTCATCACTAAGCTAAGGATCCTGGGACTAAACACCTCCCTCTGCAACTGGATCCTGGACATCCTGACGGGCCGCCCCCAGGTGGTGAGGGTAGGTAGCAACACATCTGCCCCCCCCCAGGGGTGCGTGCTCAGTCCCCTCCTGTACTCCCTGTTCACCCACGATTGCATGGCAAGACTCCAACACCATCATTAAGTTTGCTGACGACAACAGTGGTATCCTGACTAGAACCAAAAAATTTGATCATATTACTCCAGTGCTAGCCTCTCTACACTGGCTTCCTGTCAAAGCAAGGGCTGATTTCAAGGTTTTACTGCTAACCTACAAAGCATTACATGGGCTTGCTCCTACCTACCTCTCTGATTTGGTCCTGCCGTACATACCTACACGTACGCTACGGTCACAAGACGCAGGCCTCCTAATTGTCCCTAGAATTTCTAAGCAAACAGCTGGAGGCAGGGCTTTCTCCTATAGAGCTCCATTTTTATGGAACGGTCTGCCTACCCATGTCAGAGACAAACTCGGTCTCAACCTTTAAGTCTTTACTGAAGACTCATCTCTTCAGTGGGTCATATGATTGAGTGTAGTCTGGCCCAGGAGTGGGAAGGTGAACAGAAAGGCTCTGGAGCAACGAACCGCCCTTGCTGTCTCTGCCTGGCCGGTTCCCCTCTTTCCACTGGGATTCTCTGCCTCTAACCCTGTTACGGGGCTGAGTCACTGGCTTGCTGGGGCTCTCTCGTGCCGTCCCTGGGGGGGGTGCGTCACCTGGGTGGGTTGATTCACTGTTGTGGTCGGCCTGTCTGGGTTGCCCCCTTGGGTTGTACCGTGGCGGAGATCTTTGTGGGCTATACTCGGCCTTGTCTCAGGATGGTAAGTTGGTGGTTGAAGATATCCCTCTAGTGGTGTGGGGGATGTGCTTTGGCAAAGTGGGTGGGGTTATATCCTTCCTGTTTGGCCCTGTCCGGGGTGTCCTCGGATGGGGCCACAGTGTCTCCTGACCCCTCCTGTCTCAGCCTCCAGTATTTATGCTGCAGTAGTTTATGTGTCGGGGGCTAGGGTCAGTTTGTTATATCTGGAGTACTTCTCCTGTCCTATTCGGTGTCCTGTGTGAATCTAAGTGTGCGTTCTCTAATTCTCTCCTTCTCTCTTTCTTTCTCTCTCTCGGAGGACCTGAGCCCTAGGACCATGTCCCAGGACTACCTGACATGAGGACTCCTTGCTGTCCCCAGTCCACCTGGCCATGCTCCTGCTCCAGTTTCAACTGACCTGAGCCCTAGGACCGTGCCCCAGGACTACCTGACATGAAGGCTCCTTGCTGTCCCCAGTCCACCTGACTGTGCTGCTGCTCCAGTTTCAACTGTTCTGCCTTATTATTATTCGACCATGCTGGTCATTTATGAACATTTGAACATCTTGGTCATGTTCTGTTATAATCTCTACCCGGCACAGCCAGAAGAGGACTGGCCACCCCACATAGCCCGGTTCCTCTCTAGGTTTCTTCCTAGGTTTTGGCCTTTCTAGGGAGTTTTTCCTAGCCACTGTGCTTTTACACCTGCATTGTTTGCTGTTTGGGGTTTTAGGCTGGGTTTCTGTACAGCACTTTGAGATATCAGCTGATGTACGAAGGGCTATATAAATAAATTTGATTTGATTTGATTTGATTTGGTAGGCCTGATCACCGGCAACAACGAGACAGCCTACAGGGAGGAGGTCAGAGACCTGGCCGGTTGGTGCCAGAATAACAACCTGTCCCTCAACGTGACCAAGACTAAGTAGATGATTGTGGACTACAAGAAAAGGTGGCCCGAGCACGCCCCCATTCTCATCAATGGGGCTGTAGTGGAGCAGGTTGAGAGCTTCAAGTTCCTTGGAGTCCACATCACCAACAAACTAGAATGGTCCAACCACACCAAGACATTCGTGAAAAGGGCACGACAAAGCCTATTCCCCCCCAGGAAACTAAAAAGATTTGGCATAGGGCCTGAGATCCTCAAAAAGGTTCTACTGCTGCAACAGAGAGCATTCTGACTAGTTGCATCACTGCCTGATATGGCAATTGCTCGGCCTTCGACTGCAAGGCACTAGAGGGTAGTGCGCACGGCCCAGTACATCACTGGGTCTAAGCTGCCCGCCATCCAGGACCTCTACAGCAGGCGATATAGACTATCCAGTCATAGACTATTCTCTCTACTACCGCATGCCAAGCGGTACTGGAGTGCCAGGTCTAGGACAAAAAGGCATCAACAGTTTTTACCCTCAAGCCATAAGACTCCTGAACAGGTAATGAAATGGCTACCCAGACTATTTGCATTCTGTGCCACCCCCCCAAACTCTCTTTTAAGCTACTGCTACTCTCTCTTTACCATATATGCATAGTCACTTTAACTATACATTCATGTACATACTACCTCAATTGGCCCGACCAATCAGTGCTCCCGCACATTGGCTAATCTGGCTATCTGCATTGTGTCCCGCCACCCACCAACCCCTCTTTCACGCTACTGCTACTCTCTGTTCATCATATATGCATAGTCACTCTAACCATATCTACATGTACATACTACCTCAAATCAGCCTGACTAACCGGTGTCTGTATGTAGCCTCGCTACTTTTATAGCCTCGCTACTGTTTCTCACTGTCTTTTTACTGTTGTTTTATTTCTTTACGTACCTATTGTTCATCTAATACCTTTTTTGCACTATTGGTTAGAGCCTGTAAGTAAGCATTTCCTTGTAAGGTCTACATCTGTTGTATTCGGCGCACATGACGAATAAACTTTGATTTGATAGCTAATACTTACACGGATTCCTAAATCATTGTTAACCTGTTTGGGGTAGGGGGCAGCATTTTCACTTTTGGATAAATAGCATGCCCAAACTGAACTGCCTCCTACTATGTCCCAGATCCTAATATATGCATATTATTAGTAGTATTGGATAGAAAACACTCTGAAGTTTCTAAAACTTTTTGAATCATGTCTGTGGGTATATCAGAACTTAATTAGCAGGCGAAACCCCGAGGACAAACTATTCAGATTTGTTTTTTTGAAGTCACTGTCTTTTCAATATGTTTTCATGGGGAATCGAGAATTCTAATCGACTTTCCTGCAGTTCCCACCGCTTCCACTGGATGTCACCAGTTTGTAGAAATTGGTTGAGGTTTTTCCTTTGTGTAATGAAGAAGTACCATAGCTCGGAACGAACGTCACTTCATGTGTACCTTTTGATAGAGGCGTGTAACCAGAAAAGTAGCGTCAGATTGTTTTGCTCCTGTATTGAACACAGATCATCCTGTCTTCAATTTGATCGATTATATACATTTAGAAATGTGTAAAGTTGTATTACAAAAGTAGTTTGAAATATTTTGGCAAAGTTTACAGGTAACTTTTGTGATATTTTGTAGCGACGTTGCGTAAGTTGGAAGCTGTGTTTTTTCTGGATCAAACGCACCAAATAAATTGACATTTTGGATATATATCGACTGAATTAATCGAACAAAAAAGGACCATTTGTGATGTTTATGGGACATATAGGAGTGCCAACAAAAGAAGCTTGTCAAAGGTAAGGCATGATTTACATTTTATTTCTGCGTTTTGTGTCGCGCCAGCAGAGTTGAAATATGCTACACTCGTTTTTTACGGTTGTGCTATCATCAGATAATAGCATTTTATGCTTTCACTGAAAAGCCTTTTTGAAATCTGACACGTTGGCTGGATTCACAACGAGTGTAGCTTTAATTTGCTATGTGTAATTTAATGAAAGTTAGATTTTTAAAGAAATGTATTTGAATTTGGCGCTCTGCATTTTCCCTGGCTATTGGCCATATGGGACGCAAGCGTCCCGCCTACCCCAGAGAGGCTAAGAATAATGAAAATGACTGCAGGTTCTACTGGTCATTGTTTTCAGGCTCGTTGTATTGGTGCTAGCTCGGTACCAACGATATATCGTACATCCCTGATACACGCGACATTTCACAGAGACAGAAACAATTAATTGATTGACACTAATGTAATGCAGTATGTTGTTAGTCCCAGAGGTCTAGTTATATTGAAACCTGCTGTAAGCTATACACCGAGTGTACAAAACATTAGGAACACCTGCTCTTTCCATGACAGACTGACCAGGTGAATCAAGGTGAAAGCTGTGATCCCTTATTTATGTCACTCATCTACACTTTCAATTAGTTTAGATGAAGGGGACGAGACAGGTTAATGAATGATTTTTAAGCCTTGTGACAATTGAGAAATTTATTGTGTATGTGTGCCATTCAGAGGGTGAATGGGCAAGATAAAATATTTAAGCGTCTTTGAACAGGGTATGGTAGTAGATGCCAGGAGCACCGGTTTGAGTGTGTCAAGAACGGTACCGCTGTAGGGTTTTGTGTATCAAGAATGGTCCACCACCCAAAGGACATCCAGCCAACTTGACATAACTGTGGGAAGCATTGGAGTAAACATGGGCCAGTATCCCTGTGCAATGCTTTCGACACCTTGTAGAGTCCACGCCCCTAGGGCACAAGGGTGTGAAACGCAATATTAGGAAGGTGTTCTTAATGTTTTGTACACTCAGTACAGGTCTCCAGTGGGGACATCAGGTAAACAGCCAGGCCTAGGGCTCTGGGTTGAGAAGAAACAGGTCTAATTAGAGTATCAGGAGGCCAGTCAGCAATACAGACATTACGACCATGATCTGGAGACACTCCCCATCTCCCCATTACTAATTAGATGCCCCATGCCTCGTCTTGGACCACACTTGCTGCTTCTCATGAATACAAGTTCAAAGATAAGAGGAGGCGGCCTGGATTAGATTAGAGCCACTTAGTGATTGTGGTCTCTATCTGAAAGAGCTCTTCCACCTTGCACAAAGGACTGATAGCATCTTACCAGAAAGAAACAGCCACCCTCTGTCATAACACACACCCGCACATGCACGCACACAGAGAGCAAACTTGGATTGTCGTGTGGACCGACCATCAAACAGCAGACTTTGATAAGTACCCACACTCTGAAAGTAGACAGAAGATCTGTCCAGGTTACTGAGTCATACGAGCGACAGAACCCCTCGGTCTTTCGCTCCAACTCACCACACATGCCTTAGTCAAGTGTCTTCATTCATTATTGACACATCATCAGTTTTCCAATAAATTAGTCCGAAAAACACGGATGGTTGGAAGGCTGACATTTACTATTTGGACCTCTCATCAATGTTGTATGTCATAGAAGACATATTCCTCTGTCACAGGGCACACCTGGGTAGTTGTGTTTTGTGAATAGTGGTAGGTAAGTATTTGCAAATAGCACAAACAATCAAATGTATGTGTATATTTGTATTCTGGGCCAATTCATGTCAAGCCAAACCAGTTGTAGTAGTTGGGTTAAAATCGGATTCCATAATCATGTGTATCCAAATGCAATACGGCCTGTGCATCTCTGATGGCTCTTGCCAGGTCACTAACCGTTGCATCACCAGAGTAAAGGCTATTGTATATGTGTCTATCTTGCACCGTCATGCAATTATTAAGAGACTAGAGACAATGAGCTAAACCTAACCAACTAGTGTTCTCGTATTAAATAATTGAGTCAAGTAAAAGCAAGGATGTAAAGGTGGAACACAAAAGCATATGATGTGTGTGCAAATTTAAATGAGGATTTACCAATACAAAATTATGAATGTAAAGTCAATCAAAGAGTTACTCTAAGTGAGGACTGCATTTACTCAAACAACTAATTGGTTTATTAGTCCCGAATGAATTAACACTCAAACAATAGCAGTTAACATGGAATATATAATACAAAATAAAACAGAGTACCACAATAACACAGTCATAGGGTTTATGAGATAGGAGTGAGGGCAAACAGTATAGGGATTTACCTAAGTGGAGTGCGTGGGGATTTGGATTTTGCCAGCACTGATCTGACCAGTAGTGGCATGTATTCATGGATGCCAGGTGAAGCCGGGCTTCCCCAAAATATTGAAAAAAAAAAAAAAAAAAAAAAAAGTCTGTTTCAAAATTTTAATTCAATTTGCAAGAGAAAATTTGTACGGTCTCTCACCGGAGAAAGGATCAGAGCAAACGAAACAGCACCCCTTTGTCTCTGTAGCCCATCTATCTATCGATAGATCTATCTATCAATAGATCTATCTGATGCTGTCTGGTCAAAAAGTGTATGACATTGTTGCCGCCCGTAGCATTGAATGCAAGGGAAGCCAGCGGTCATTTGGCCTACCCTGATGAAAAAGGTATAAAATAATATTCAAATCAGCAGTGAGCCAAACTGAGTGAGCTCATATATGAATGGTTGAGTTGCACCCTAAAAAAATAAGCGTCATACCAATCACATCAAGTGAAAAATGTCATTGACAGAAAAAACTTGAATTGATGCATCTCCGTGTTGTTGTCCTCCGGTAGCTAGCATTTTTAAATATTTTTTTATTTAACCTTTATTTTGATAGGGGAGACATTGAGACCTAGGTCCCTTTTCCAATTGTGATTACACACACACACACACACACACACACACACACACACACACACACACACACACACACACACACACACACACACACACACACACACACACACACACACAGAGAGAGAGAGAGACAAATCATATTTAGCTTACGTATATAGAACTAAATTGTTATTGGTATCTTTTAGTTGTCACTGTATTAGATTAAGCAGAGGTGATGTGATAAAGTTGAAATGGTGCTGGTATAGTGGAGGCAACTCCTGTTTGTTTGAGACTTGCAGTAACTCTCTGTGGTTCTAAATCAATAGTTGTTTAGTGGTCCGAAAATGTCAGAAACATGAACTTGTTGACCGTGCTGTAGGTTATGTAACTGTTTGTTACATGCAATATGCTTTGTGGACTTCACCAGACAGAGGTTGCTCTCCGGTTTTGTGATGAAAGAAAGGTGTGGTTGAATTTATTCTGCCACTTCTTATTGTCTCGGCCTTAGGCATATATACCAGTGTCAAGGCATATGAACTAACAGGTTATAGAGTAAACAACGCAATTATCAAAACACATAGGTTGCAATATGCCAGCAGCTTCCCCAGTGATTTTACGCACACACGACTACTGCTGAGCAGCTCACCTGCAGCACATGGGATAGAGCTAGGCGGGAAGCAGGGACAGAAAGCCCCATTGGATTACACTAATACAAAAGTCAACCAACCACTGCCCTGACTGATTGCCCTACAGGAGAAGTAGGTGCAAATGACTTCCTGCTCTGAAGGCTTTTTAAAAAGGTTCACAAACAGTCCTAGTTTCGGTCAGCATTCGAGTACATAACTCCTAAATAAAAAGAGGCAGTTTAAGGACTTACCTGGAGATCCTTGGAGTTTGGCTTTCTTTACTGAAATAGAAAGAGAAAACAACTGTTAGAAACAAAAGACATAAAACTGTGTTTTTAATAAAAACCTAGACAGCAAGTCGTTATGCCTGCTCATGATTTACTTCAAGGATATCATACGGACTCTGATAAGGCTGATTGCTGTAGGCTAGCCCTACATTGTGTACAATTAATGTGATCGGGTGTTCACTTCACGTCACTTCGGTGTCCCCCTAGGAGGCCACAGTCAGAGCCAGGATATCCGTCATGCTGAGAGTGTAACCGGATCAGTGAATCACGGACCAGAAAGAAGTCACACGGACACCAATCAGCCACGTGTTATCAACCACAACGACGGAAAAACAAGGGCACATGACATTTGTCGGTGAGTTCTGACATTCATTGATATGCAGACCGACAGATGGGGCACATGTTGATGAAGCATGGAGTAGGATTGTGTTAGACGTGGCCAGACGTGTCTGAGTGAGCATCACAATATTCTCTCAACCTATCAGCAGAAAACACCAGCCTATCACATTTTTGAGAAGCACCAAATACTAACAAAAAAAAAAGTGACATGGGGGAATAAAATCCACCACTGTTAATAATTGACCACGTTTACATGCACACAGTATACCAGATAAGGTCTTACACGGAATAAGCTGTTTACATGCAACTTTTAAATCCCGCTAACGAATAGCCCTGTATCCATGAATACACCGAATACTCCTAATTGAAGTTCATATGGGTTAAATGGAATAGTAACTGAAGTCCGTACACTGACTGTTGACCTATAGCCTCTCATATGTAGCATAATATTCACTCCTGCTGAATTAGGCATTTCTTGCAGAAAAATGATACAACAAGTGTGCGTGTAATGTGTCATCTTTGAAACTTATGCAAGAAGACAGTATTTCAAACCACATAAAATATGCACCCAAGACAAACTGTAGTCTATTCATAAACATTCATTCTAAAACATTCATTCAGAAGTTATGACAGAAGAGAAGCTGTACAGCACATTCGGAAAGTATTCAGACCCCTTGACTTTATCCACATTGTTACATTACAGCCTCATTATACAATTGATTAAATAAATAATTTCCCTAATCAATCTACACACAATGGCCCATAATGAAAAAGCGAAAACAGGTTTTAAGGTTTTATTTAACTAGGCAAGTAAGGCCTTTATTGGTGGAGTGGCCAGGCGGAAGCCACTCCTCAGTAAAGGGTACATGACAGTGTCGTGGCAGAATCAGAATTAGATAAGATGACATAGATAATATGTTTTATTTTCATAATATGCTTGTGAGATACTTGTCATTTAGAATGTATTTTGTTGTACTATAGTGTTGGCCGGTTGCAGTTATCTGTTCTCCGTCAGGGTTCAGTTACTTGGGCCACAGAAAGGGGAGAGGTCAAGCTTGTCTTCATATGTAAAGGTAGCTTTTAAACCATGGGAAGGGATGATTGAGGGGGAACCAATTATCTCTTGGCTCCACAATGTCTGTGTGCCAGTCACTGTCTCTCTGTGATCTTGTCCAGGAGGGGTTGTATTTGATATATGCCATTGGGTGAGGTAATGGTGTTGGTCCCGAGTGGTACCAAGAGCGAGATAAGAACATAGTTTAGGAGACCAAAGCTGAACGATAATTCATAGCCAATGCTGTCTGGCTATGTGTGTCTTTGCTATAAAGGATCTCAGTTGCAATGTGTAAGCACTCTCAGATAATTAATTTATAGACACTGAATTGATCTGAGAGTCACAGGGTTGTGATGGAGCTCATAATAATTAAAGATGGACTTTATGATAACTCTGACTTGTGTTGTGGTTTGCTCTCATGATTTGGTAAATACAGGAAATTTCCACTACAACAGCCCGCTTGGAGTTTGCCAAAAGGCACCTAAATGACGCTTAGACCATGTAAAACAAGATTCTCTGGTCTGATGAAACCAAGATTGAACTATTTGGCCTGAATGCCAAGCATCCCATCTGGAGGAAACCTACAGCAAAGTACAGAGAGATCCTTGATGAAAACCTGCTCCAAAGCGCTGAGGATCTCAGACTGGGGTGAAGGTTTGTATTTGCTATGGATCCCCATCAGCTGCTGCCAATCGGGATCTTCCTTAGGTCTGAAAAAATTAAGTTAAGTTACAAATATATTCTAAAGGTTTAAAAAAAAAATTGTATAACACATTTCACAACACACCAAGTGTGTGCCCTCAGGCCCCTACTCCACATATCTACAACACAAAATCCATGCGTATGTTATCATGTGTGTCGTGTCTTTAGCTATACCGGATTAAGTGATATGAGGTGTAAACCCATAACACACACGTTTTTCAAGCAGCAGACTATGATCGATAATGTCACAAGCTGCACTGAAGTCCAACAAAAAAGCTCCCAATCTTTTTATCATCAATTTCTCTCAGCCAATCATCATTTGTGTAAGTGCTGTGCTTGTTGAATGTCCTTCCCTAGAAGCTTGCTGAACGTCTGTCAATTTGTTTACTGTAAAATAGCATTGTATCTGGGCAAACACCATTTTTTCATAAAGGTTGGTAACAGGCTGACTGGTCGGCTCTTTGAGCCAGTAAAGTGGGCTTTACTATTCTTAGGTAGCGGAATTACTTTTGCTTCCCTCCAGGCCTGAGGGAACACACTTTCTAGTAAGTTTAAATTGAAGATAAGCAAATAAGAGTGGCAATAATGTTCGCTATTATCCTCAGTAATTTTCTATACAAGATGTCAGACCCCGGTGGCTTGTCATTGTTGATAGACAATTTTTTTAACCTCTTCCACATTGAATTTACGGAATTCAAAATTACAATTGTCTTTTATAATTTGGTCAGATATAATTGGATGTGTAGTGACAGTGTTTGTAGTTGGCATGTCATGCCTAAGTTTGCTTATCTGGCCAATTAAAAAAATCAAAAAGTAGTTTGCAATATCAGTCGGTTTTGTGATGAATGAGCCATCGGTTTCAAAAAATGATGGGTTGAGTTGACCTTTTTTCCCAATAATGTCATTGAAGGTGCTCCAAAGATATTTACTATATTTCTTTATGTCATTTATCTGTTTCATAGTGTAGTTTCTTCGTCTTTTTATTCAGTTTAGTCACATAATTTCTCAACTTGCAATACGTTTGCCAATCGGCTGTGCAGCCAGACTTATTTGCCATTCTTTTTGCGTCATCCCTCTCAACCACAATTTTTCAAATCCTCATCAATCCATAGGATTTAACAGTTTTTACAGTCATTTTCTTAAATGCATGCTTAAATGCACTAAGTGGCTCTTCTTAAATGCATGCTTATTAGTAACTGGGATAAGCAATTTCATTAACCTCTTGAAGCTGTGTTTTGCAATATTGCACTTGTGATTTCATGAATATTAATATTTTTTTTGTAATATTATGTGACTGTTGCGCTATGCTATTCAGTGGTTGCTGACGAAAATGATCCCATGACAGGGATGGGTAGCGTCAAGAAGTTAGTGTCAAGTGCAACGTTTTTTTTTGCTCCTCATTACACACCACCGACCAACAAACATTCTTCACATCAACAACATAGGAATCACTCCAAAACGTTTTTTTTAATGTGTTAGGCCCGTCCTTTGGTTTTCCTAGATATCGCTAGTATATTGTGATCACTACCTCCGATGGATCTGGAAACTACTTTCAAGCTATTTTCTGCAGCATCAGTAAAAATGTGATCAATACATGTTGATGATTTCATTACTGTGCCGTTTGTAACTACCCTGGTAGGTTGACTGATAACCTGAACTAGGTTGCAGACACTGGTTACAGTTTGAAGCTTTTTCTTGAGTGGGCAGCTTGATGAAAACCAGTCAATATTTATATCACCCAGAAAATATACATCTCTGTTGATATCACACACATTATCAAGCATTTCACACATATTATCCAGATACTGATTAACTGTTAAGCTACCTATGTTAACCTTTCTAGCGCAGGCGTTCCGCTAGCGGAATATTCCGCTGAAAAGGCAGCGCACGAAATTCAAAAATATTTTTTAGAAATATGTAACTTTCACACATCGTGTCCGATTTCAAAAACGCTTTACAACGAAAGCACAACATATTATGTTAGATCACCGCCAAGTAAAAAAAAACAGCCATTTTTCCAGCCAAAGATAGGATTCACAAAAAGCAGAAATATAGATAAAATGAATCACTAACCTTTGATGATCTTCATCAGATGACACTCATAGGGCATCATGTTACACAATACATGTATGTTTTGTTCGATAATGTGCATATTTATATCCAAATATCTCAGTTTACATTGGCGCGTTACATGTAGTAATGTCTTGATCCCAAAACATCCGGTGATTTTGCAGAAATACTCATAATAAATGATAGCAGTGTTGTTCACAGAATTAAAGATAGATTTCTCCTTAATGCAACCCCTGTGTCAGATTTTGTTTTTAACTTTACGGAAAAAGCATAATCTGAGAACGGCGCACAGAGCCCAATCCAGCCAGAGAAATATCTGCCATTTTGGAGTCAACAGAAGTTAGAAATAACACTATAAATATTCACTTACCTTTGATGATCTTCATCAGAAGGCACTCCCAGGAATCCCAGGTCGACAATAAATGACTGATTTGTTACATAAAGTCCATAATTTATGTCCAAATAATCACTTGTAGTTAGCGTGTTCAGCCCAGTAATCCATCTTCATGAGGCGCGAGCTCTTCGTCCAGACAAACTCGAAAAGTTCCATTACAGGTCATAGAAACATGTCAAACGATGTATGGAATCAATCTTTAGGATGTTAACATAAAAATTCAATAATGTTCCAACCAGAGAATTCCTATGTCTGAAGAAAATCACTGGAACGAGAGCCAACTCTGTCGGGAGCGCACGTCATGAGCCTGAGACACTCTGCCAGACCACTGACTCAAACAGGTCTCATGAGCCCCTCCATTATAGTAGAATCCTCATTCAAGTTCCTAAAGACGGATGACATCTAATGGAAGCCATAGGAAGTGCAACTTGACTCCATAGACACTGTGTATTCGGTAGGTCAAGCTTTGAAAAACTACAAACCTCAGAATTCCCACTTCCTGGTTGGATTTTTCTCAGGTTTTCACCTGCCATATGAGTTCTGTTATACTCACAGACATCATTCAAACAGTTTTAGAAACTTCCGAGTGTTTACTATCCAATACTACTACTAATAATAATATGCATATATTAGCATATGGGACAGAGTAGGATGTAGTTCACTCTGGGCACCCTATTCATCCAAAAGTGAAAGTGCTGCCCCCTATCCCAAAAAGGTTAACGTGGGCTATTTTGAGCACTTTTCTGGGATGCTTGCTTGTTTTCATTGCTTTACTGGGAAGCGTAGCAGAAGTAGATATTCTCATGTTCTTTGTTGGTGCAGGGTGTGCTGCACACAGTGGACTTCCTACTAGGGCACACCGCCCCAGCGCTAACAGCATAAATCTGGTTCATAGGCACATGATAGCTGCATATAATAGCAGAGGCATTCAGGGCAGTTAGAGGGACATCAGTTAGGTTACTGACATTGTCTCTAACAATGCCCCTGGTATAATGTACATTTGCTAAATCACGATGACTCAGCGACACAATGGTAGGGATTAACCTTTTATAACTAGGGGGCAGTATTTTCATTTTTGGATAAAAAACGTTCCCGTTTTAAACGACAAGATGCTCGACTATGCATATAATTGACAGCTTTGGATAGAAAACACTCTGACGTTTCCAAAACGGCAAAGATATTGTCTGTGAGTGCAACAGAACTGATGTTACAGGCAAAACCCTGATAAAAATCCAATCAGGATGTGCCACATTTTTTAAAACCGCCTCATGCCAATGATTCCTTATATGGCTGTGAATGAGCTACGAATGAGCCTACGTTTTCTACGTATTCCCCAAGGTGTCTACAGCATTGTGACGTCGTTTTACGCATTTATGTTGAAGAATAGCCATAAGGGACCACATTTAGCAAGTGGTCACATGATGGCTCCCGCAGGAAATCTTGCGTAAAGTACACAAGTAGCCATTTTTCCAATCGCTTCTTATGAGAAACCAATTGTCCCCGACGGATATATTATCTAATTGTTATGTGAAAAACACCTTGAGGATTGATTCTAAACAATGTTTGCTATGTTTCTGTTGATATTATGGAGCTAATTTGGAAAAAAGTTTGGTGTTGTAGTGACTGCATTTTCCAGTCGATTTCTCAGCCAAAGGTGAAGAACGAAGGGAGCTATTTCACCTACAAAAATAATATTTTTGGAAAAAAGGAACATTTGCTATCTAACTGGGAGTCTCCTGAGTGAAAACATCCGAAGTTCTTCAATGGTAAATTATTTAATTTGATTGCTTTTCTTATTTTCGTGAAAATGTTGCCTGCTGGTAGCAGAGCCTAGCCATAGCATTATGCCATGATAAACTTACACAAATGCTTGTCTAGCATTGGCTGTAAAGCATATTTTGAAAATATGAGATGACAGTGTGATTAACAAAAGGCTAAGCTGTGTCTCAATATATTTAATTTGTGATTTTCATGAATAGGAAGATTTTCTAGGAAGATTTATGTCCGCTGCGTTATGCTAATTAGTTTGAGGCTATGGTTACGCTCCCGCATGCGGGTTTGAGAGTCATGAGTTAACTGAGCTGGGCTTGGGTCATTGTTCACCTTCCAACAGGACAATGACCCTAAGCACACAGCCAAGATAACGCAGGAGTGGCTTCGGGACAAGTCTCAATGCCCTTGATTGGCCCAGCCAGAGCCCGGACTTGAACCCGATCTAACATCTCTGGAGACCTGAAAATAGCTGTGCAGCGATGCTCCCCATTCAACCTGACCGAGCTTGAGAGGCTCTGCAGAGAAGAATGTGAGAAACTCCCCAAATACAAGTGTGTCGCGTTTGTAGCGTCATACCGAAGAAGACTCGAGGCTGTAATCGCTGCCAAAGGGGCTTCAACAAAGTACTGAGTAAAGGGTTTGAATACGAATACCTATGTAATTTTATTTACGTTTTTAATAAATTAGCAAAACATTTCCAAAAACCTGTTTTTGCTTTGTCATTGTGGGATAGTGTGTAGATTGATGAGGGGGAAAAAACTTAAAATAAAATAGTTACATGCCTCAGTATACCGTCTGATCAGCATAGCCCAGGCATCTTATCCATATCCGTTTCTCATAAATAAAAATGTATTAATTATTCTGATTGAGAAGGGCATTGCCAAAAACATTGATGTGTCTAAACTTAAGAAACAATGTTTCAGGTTTTTGATGGAAATGTTCACATGTTTCAAAACAATTCAACACTAGTCTGTGACAGACCACACTTTCATATTGACCAATGTGGTGTAATCTTTTGAGAGTCAAATCTCTTAATGCACAACCCACATCCATACCGACCCAGCCCACCCAGATAAGCTATATGCTTATCCCATAGGGCGGCACACAATTGCCCCAGCGTCGTCCAGGTTAGGGGTGGGTTTGGCCGTCATTGTAAATAAGAATTTGTTCTTAACCGTCTTGCAGGTTAGCCTACCAGATCTAAAAAATATATTAAAAAATGCTTCCTATAACGATACATTCTCCTTTTATCTACACTGTCGAAAACAAGAGCAGAAAAACAACCTCTAGAGCACTCGGATCTATTTTTAGACTTGGCAGACCTTTCCTGTATCTATATAATAACAGTTATGGGATTGAAAGATGGATTAGAGGGGATTCATTGTGAATGCTGCTCCCGCCTTATGTACAGCCAAATAAACAACTGGGCTGGGATGGCAGATGAACAGGATTGGGTGGCAGTGAGTGACAGAAGCTGACATTACATGATTTTAATATCAGCACGTGCAGCTCTTCCCCCTCGCTCTCTGTACACAGCTAGAATAACATGCAGCTCAAGTGAGGGTGGCTCTATTTATTTACCCATCTTAGTTTGCCATGTTGCTGGTGGTGAGATTAAGTGGCTATTGGCTAAGAGCCAAAAGGGAGGAGAGAGCGCGAGAGGAATTATTTCTAAATACAAGTTAAAATGCACCTGCCATCTTCCATTCTTTACACAAGGGGTTCCCAACCTGGGAGAAGCTGAGCTATGACCTAAGTTCCAAGAGTCAAAGAAATTGGACTTGGGAAGTAGTTTTATACAATGAACCAGATTTATATACAGGGGTACCAGTACAAGATTAATGTGAAGGGGTTTGAGGTATTTGAGGTAGATATGTACCTGAAGGCAAGGTAAAGTGACTAGGTATCAGGAGAGAAGCGTAAAATAAAGAACAGAGTGTGTGGGTATGGGTTTGTGCTTGTGTTGTATCGGTATGCGTGTGTGTTCGGTTTGTGTGCGTGCGTATGAAGCAGTGATGGCTCCTCAGAGTGAATTTCATAAAAATAAAAATGGTAAAACATTGAAAAAGTTACCCTTTTTAGATAAAACTATACTAAATATTTTCACATCACCAAATAATTAATTGAAACACACTGTTTTGCTATGAAGGTCTACAGTAACCTCAACTGCACTCGGTAAGGTAGCACCATGGTGTAGCCGGAGAAAAGCTAGCTTCCGTCCTCCTCTTGCTACATTGACTTCAATACAAAACCTCGGAGACTCTTGGTGCACACCCCCTCCATAGACTTACACAGTAATTATGAAGGCTTCCATAGGACATCCTTCAACTTATCAGAGCTCTTGCAGCATGAACTGACATGTTGTCCACCCAATCAAATGATCAGAGAATGAATCTAGTACTGAAAGCATAAGCTACAGCTTGCTAGGACTGAAGTGCATAAAATGTGGTGAGTAGTTGACGCAGAAAGATAAATTAATTTCTTAAAAAATGAAGGAGAATCAAGAGTAATTGTCAATTTTGTTTAACTTACTTAGCTAGCAAATGCAGCTGGCTAGTTTAGTTACTCAAACACCCGGCTCAAACAGAGGGTTGCTATGTTAGCTAGCTGGCTATGACTATCCAACACAACACTGGAACTCTTCCAAGTCAAGGTAAGCATTTGTTTTTATTAATTTATTGCCACCGGGGCCCATCGGTGTAACTACTTACTGCATATACACTATATACACTTGCTGCACGATTATAGTGGGTTTACTAACGCATTAGTTCAATTAGCTATATTGACTAGGACGTTACTTTAGCTAATATAGGGACAAAAATGTAGGCTGTGTGTAGTGGTTATGACATGGTTGGCTTGGAAAGGTTTTTTCGCCTGGTCATATACAGCTGACGTATTGTTAATTGAAGTCTACAAACGAAGGGAAAAGGTGAGAGGAAGAGGCTAGAAGAGCATGGCTGCTATGATCAAAGGTGTATTCATTCTGTCGATTCTGTTGAAAAACATTTCTTAACACGTAAGTAAACTAAACTGGGATAAAAAAAGAATAGCTGAATTTGTCCAATAAAAACTCTTGTTTGCAACTGGTTGTACTAATGATTAAACCCTAGATAAGATGGATGCAGGCAAGCGTGTGTATTTAATCTCAAATTTCTCTCTAGACTTGTGTGCACCTACGTTGTAAACTTCCATTCATAGGCTAGGTTGTAGCTATCCTCATGATGGATATAGGGACAATTTGAGTAACATGTAGTAGCCCAATCCTATCGATGTTACTTTGGACTGGGTGAGTGGAATATGAATGACAGTCATCCAACATGCTGTAATAGAAATAAGGCCATAAACGGCACTGACCGCCACTGGTATGTAGTGAATGTGTGTGAGTTTTGTCCTTAGTGATGTGGACACCAAACAACTTGAAGCTCTTGACGCACTCCACTGCAGCCCTGTCGATGTGGGCGTGCTCTCCCCTCTTTCTCCTGTATTCAACGATCAACTCCTTTGTCTTAGGGAGAGAAGAGGGAGAGATTTGTTGTCCTGGCACCACACTACTAAGTCTCTGACCACCACACTCATCGCAGTCTGTGATCACGCCTACCACCGTCGTGTCGTCAGCAAACTTGGTGTTGAAGTCGTGCGTGGCCACAGTCACAGGAAGGGACTAAGCACAAACCACTGATGGGCCTCTGTGTTGAGGGTTAGTGTGGAGGAGGTGTTATTGCCTACCCTCACAACCTGGGGCCGGCCTGTTAGGAAGGCCAGGACACAGTTGCAGAAGGTGTTCAGTCCCAGGGTCCCCAGCTTGGTGATGAGATATGGAGGGGACTATAGTGTTGAATGCTGAGCTGTAGTCTATGAACAGCATTCTCACATACTGTAGTTATTTTTCTTGTCCAAGTGGGAGAGGGCAGTGTGAAGTGCATTTGAAATTGCGTCATCTGTGGATCTGTTTGGGAAGTATGCAAATTGGAGTGGTCCAGGGTGTCTTGGATGATGGTGTGTATGTGTGTCATGACAAGCCTTTCAAAAGCACTTTGTATTTACAGATGTGAGTGCTACACGTCAATAGTCACAGCTGAATCTGTGCCAAAGTCAACATGGCCCATTTCATGAGTGGTAGCTATAGCCTTCAGCCCAGAGCCGATATTGCCTGTAATCCATGGTTTTTAGTTTGGATACATTCGCATAGTCACTGTGGGTGCTATGTCATCTATGCACTTATTGATGAAGCCCGTGACTGTTCTGGTAAACTCCTCAATGGTATCGGATGAATCCCGGCATATATTGCAGGAAATTAGCTTCAAAACAACATTTTCCTCGGTCACTCAAATTAAACAAAATCAAGCTGGTGGTGTATTTAATATAGGCTCAGTAAACAATAAAAAAAGGTGAAAAGGGGGGCCCTAGGGGGAAAAAGGTTGGGAACCCCTGCTCTGCAGAAACACTAATTTCCTCTCCCTCACACTGGGAAATTCTCAATTGGGCAAAGGTCTGTACACTCCTCGACTCCTCTATCCCCCACTCCTTTGTGAAACCAATAAGTGGTCGCAATATTTATGAGACAGTGGAGGCTCCTGAAGGGGAATAGGTTTTGTCGTGCCCTCTTCACGACTGTCTTAGTGTGCTTGGACCATTCTAGTTGGTTGGTGATGTGGCACCACATGGCCAGGTCTCTGATCTCCTCCCTATAGGCTGTCTCACCATTGTTGGTGATCAGGCCTACCACTGCTGTGTCATCAGCAAACTTAATGATGGTGGAGGATGTTCAGGATCATCCTACCATGGAAGAGGTTTGAAATCCCCCACACTCCCATTGAAACAACTGTTTTCTCAGATGAGAAAAGCATGCACACATTTAAAAATGATAAGCTACTTATCCTTGTAACTATACTGAACATTTATTTAATTTTTTCATCCCAGCCCCCGTTCCCGCAGGAGGTCTTTGCCTTTTGGTAGGCCGCCATTGTAAATAAGAATGTTCATAATTAACTGACTTGCCTAGTTAAATAAAAGGTAAACATGCAGCTGAACATGCAGCAATTTGAAAGATTTTACTGAGTTACATTTCAAAAGGAAATCAGTGAATTTAAATAAATAAATAAGGCCCTAATCTATGGATTTCACATGACTGGGCAGGGGTTCTGCCATGGGTAGGCCTGGGAGGGGGGGGCATATGCCCACCCACTTGGCAGCAAGGCTCACTCACTCGGGAGCAAGGCACAGCCAATCAGACTGAGTTTTTCCCCACAAAAGGGCTTTGTTACAGAGAGAAATACTCCTCAGCACCAGAAATAAGCTTTGTGTGCATATGGAACATTTCTGCCAAGAGTGTGCAAAGCCGTCATCAAGGCAAAGCATGGCTACTTTCAAGAATCTAAAGTATATTTTGATTTATTTAACCATTTTTGGTTACTACATGATTCCATATGTGTTATTTCATAGTTTGGATGTCTTCACTATTATTCTACAATGTAGAAAATAGTACAAATAAAGAAAAACCCTTGAATGAGTAAGTGTGTCCACACTTTTGACTGGTACTGTAAGTGTTTCCAGACAGGCTCTTCTCGGCCACCAGGCTGTGACTCTGGCCTGTGAGTTGGCACGATGGCATGATGTCCCAATCAAGCGGATGCCTTGTAAGCAGAGGAAAACAGAGCAGAGAGCCATAAAGCGAAGGCCCATTATGATGGAAACTGATGTTCATCTCTCCTCTGCTCAGCCCCCCATCTTTGTGGAAGCGGCTGTGTGAAGCCATCAGTGTTTGGCCAGGGGCAGTTACTCCGTTACCCCATCAACATACTGTTTTCTAATCTGCTCTACGGTGTGCTCTACGGTGTGCTCAGCTGATGTCTAGCCATATTGGTTTCTTTACTAAATAAGCTGACAAGAGGGACATATTTGATATTGGCAACAACAAAATATCACTAAGCAGTAAAAGTTATAATAATTTGAGCCAGGGTGTATTAGTTTTAGTAGATTAAAAACACAGCATAGCAAAGAAATTATGGGACAGAAAAAAAGCTAACAGCAGTTCCACTAACAATACTACATACCAACATAATTTATTACATCCACTCAAACTTTAACTGCCAGCAGCCCAGCACGAGGCGCATTGTAATATTGACTCACTTGCGACTGTTACTTAACTCAGAGGATTAGTACTGGTAACACTTAAATTGGCACTCCAGTCTCCTTTTCACCTCATTATCAAATATGACTGCACTGTTGGAGCTAGAAGCACAAGCATTTCACTACACCTGCAATAACATCAGTTAAACACGCGTATGTGACCAATACATTTTATAACACCTGGTTTACTTAACAAAAGTCACTCAATAGGAGGTCCAGGTAAGTCATGACATAGCACAAGTGTGCTCATCTATTATCCCTCAAGCAAGGGGGAGGCCGGTGACATCACAGATTCCCATCAGACCATCTCCTTGAATGCCCTACTCGCTGAAGTTTGCAGTTATGTCTAAAAAAAACGTTTTTTAAAAAACAGTTTTCTTACCTTTTAGTACTGTGTTCTTTACTGTATTTATAAGTGAGATAAAAGTAAAACAGTAAAAGTTTTTTTTTAAATAGCTGGAGGACATCTTTAAGTTGGGGACAGAGGAAGCACATAATTTGAACACATGGTGGATGGGAGGGACAGAAACTCCTGACTCTGGCCCTGCATGCCTGGAGTGCTGTGGCTAGAGAGCGTCGTCAGGCGGGGCCAGGGAGACAGGAAGCAGGAAGATAAATTCAGCAAGTTGGGTCAAAGGCTCTGCTGCGGCTGGTATTGTTCTGTATTTACACATTGCACTGAGCATATGAAGTGGAGGCTATGGGCGGGTGGGCGAGCAGGCGAGAGAGAGAAACAGATGTCCATAGGATTACTCTTACAATCTCTCAGCGCTCTCCCCCTCTCTGCTCTCACAATTTTGCTACTCTACTCAATCTCTGTCAGTTCTATTGGACTTGTTCTTGTTTCTCCCTTTCAACATGACATCTTTCCCATGTCATTCCCCTCTCACACGATCTTCATATTTAAAGGCCTAGTCCATACACCTCGAGTTATCTATATATCAGATTATTGACACAGCTGAATCTGTGCCAAAGTCAACATGGCCCATTTCATGACATTGTTTGCTTTCATTTCATGAAGACTCTCACAAACACTGTTTTTCTATAGCACTAAGAGACACACATTTTTTTTTCAGAGGAGCCACAGACTAAATCCCAGTCCATGTCAATGGCACACTTAGCATATGAAAAGGCTTGGTGGTACTAAATATTCTGTCTGTAAAAATGATCTACCAAATCAGGATGTCTATCCAGGATCCACACATTACAATCCCTAGGTTTTCTGGAGAATATTATTATAATGGTCGCTGTGTACTGTCCACCTAGCCACGCTCCACACACAGCAGGGGTCTCTGTGACTGTGCCTTGTCCACCCAATCCTGTTTCACACGTAGCAGGGGTCTCATGACTGTGCCTTGTCCACCCAATCCTGTTTCACACGTAGCAGGGGTCTCATGACTGTCCCTGTCACACGTGGGCACTTGGAGGGGAGACCACTTATCTGTTGTGGAGACATCACCATGGAGAGGGGCCTTTCTAAAGGTAATAAATAAACCAAAAACCATGGCGCTGCTGTACGGGGGAATGGGTGAGTAACAGCAGCCAATCACGTACAGGCCGACCAGACGGTTTAGTGGGGAATCAATAGAGTGCCTAGCATTTAAAATCTGTAAACCGGCAAGGTTTAAAAATCTGCCATTCTCCCCAACACCTGCTCCCTGGGTGCCAATGACATCGATGTCTATTAAGGCAGCCCCCTGCACCTCTCTGATTGGGTTAAATGCGCAACACACATTTCGGTTGAATGCATTTAGTTGTGCAACTGACTAGGTTTCACCTTTCAATACACTATTATGGTTGCTGTCCTAAAATACAGAAACTCCTGTTTTCATTTTCCCAACACTAATCAATAAATGGATGTCATACATTTTCAAGGAAGAATGTGTTTGAGGAAACCACAGTAGATCGAACAAACATGCTAATTTTGAGTGTTCATTAAGCTACCCGTCTCTGGATATGCTGTGTCAACCCATCCAGACTCCTTATGACCCATTCACTGCCACACGCACTCATCTCTTCTGGCCTGTGACAGGCCCAGATAGAGACTTGGCTATAAGAGGTGTCAAACAAGATTGCTCTGGATGAGGAGAATTAAGGTTAGCCCATGGACAGATGCCAAGAGAAGACAGATACCATTTATACTGTTTTGTTACCTGGACGTGACAACAATAGCCGTGGACTGAATTAGGTCAAATGAAAATTTTGAAGACTCACTTGCATGGTGTGATGAGCCTGACAACTGAATTTGTAGTTGGTTAGAACTGTGATCAGAGACAGACCTAGGTGACAAGACACACGAGCTCCTATAATAAGTACCTCTGCCAACTGGTCACAATCACACTTCTGTGCCATAATGTACCTGCCAAAATATAATGATTGAAGAGCTATGAAAAGAATACCTCAGAGCGTAGTTGACACTGGCATGTCTGCTATGTACACTTGCATG
The DNA here is from genome assembly GCF_023373465.1 of Oncorhynchus keta. Lineage (NCBI taxonomy): Eukaryota > Metazoa > Chordata > Actinopteri > Salmoniformes > Salmonidae > Oncorhynchus > Oncorhynchus keta. Next base: position 20,654,258 of record NC_068426.1, read on the forward strand.
AAAATGGACAAAAAAAAATGTTTTGAACATTATTAGTCTTGATGGAGATAGGCCTGAAGGACTAGACTTGACACTCAACACCTGCCTGTTTTATTTTCTCTCAGTGTCAAAAAGAGAAAGAGTGACCGTACCAGCCACAGAGGTATTGATGACATTTTTCTATTTGGGTATTATTTTGTTACATTTTAGTATTTGTCCCAAACTGAAAAGTAGGGAGAATAACAGGGAAAAGCTCAAAAGTCACGCTTTTCTAAACATTAGAAATAATTGAAGTTCAAAGAACTCAGTCAAGCAGCTCTACGGCTGGCCATACTTTCCTCCTGGCTACCCCAACCCCGGCCAACAGCCCCCCGCCCCACAGCTACTTGCCCAAGCCTCCCCAGCTGCTCCTTCACCCAAATCCAGGTAGCAGATGTTCTGAAAGAGCTGCAAAACCTGGACCGTACAAATCAGATGGGCTAGACAATCTGGACCCTCTATTTCTTAAATTATCAGCCGCCGTTGTTGCAACCCCTATTACTAGTCGGTTCAACCGCTCTATCGTATCGTCCGAGATGCCTAAAGATTGGAAAGCTACCGCAGTCATCCCCCTCTTCAAAGGGGTTGACACTCTAGTCCCAAACTGTTAAAGACCTATATCCATCCTGCCCTGCATCTATAAAGTCTTCGAAAGCCAAGTTAATAAACAGATCACTGACCATTTCGAATGCCACCGTACCTTCTCCGCTATGCAATCCAGTTTCCGAGCTGGTCACGGGTGCACCTCAGCCACGCTCAAGGTACTAAACGATATCATAACCGCCGTTGATAAAAGACAGTACTGTGCAGCCGTCTTCATCGACCTGGCCAAGGCTTTCGACAATAGCCTTGGTTTCTCAAATGATTGCCTCGCCTGGTTCACCAACTACTTCGCAGACAGAGTTCAGTGTGTCAAATCAGAGAGCATGTTGTCTGGACCTCTGGCACTCTCTATGGGGGTACCACAGGGTTCAATTGTCGGGCCGACTTTTTTTCTGTATACAGTGGGGCAAAAAAGTATTTAGTCAGCCACCAATTGTGCAAGTTCTCCCACTTAAAAAGATGAGGCCTGTAATTTTCATCATAGGTACACTTCAACTATGACAGACAAAATGAGAAGAAAAAAAATCCAGAAAATCACATTATAGGAGTTATGAATTTATTTGCAAATTATGGTGGAAAATAAGTATAAGTATTTACCCTAGTAAAACTGACTATCCTACCGATCCTCGACGATGTCATCTACAAAATAGCTTCCAATACTCTACTCAGCAAATTGGATGGAGTCTATCACAGTGCCATCTGTTTTGTTACCAAAGCCCCTTATACCACCCACCACTGCGACCTGTATGCTTTAGTCGGTTGTCCTTCGCTACATATTCGTCGCCAGACCTTCTGGCTCCAGGTCATCTATAAGTCTATGCTAGGTAAAGCGCCGCCTTATCTCAGCTCACTGGTCACGATAACAACACCCACCCGTAGCACGCGCTCCAGCAGGTATATCTCACTGGTCATCCCCAAAGCCAACACCTCCTTTGGCCGCCTTTCCTTCCAGTTGTCTGCTGCCAGTGACTGGAACAAATTGCAATTTTATTTTTGCTGAAGCTGGAGACTTATATTTCCCTCACTAACTTTAAACATCAGCTATCTGAGCAGCTAACCGATCCCTGCAGCTGTTCATAGTCCATCTGTAAATAGCCCACCCAATCTACCTAACTCATCCCCATATTGTTTTTAAATGTACTTTTCTGCTATTTTGCACACCAGTATCTCTACTTGCACATCATCATCTGCTCATTTATTACTCCAGTGTTAATCTGCTAAATTGTAATTACTTCGCGACTATGGCCTATTTATTGCCTACCTCCTCACGCCATTTGCACACACTGTATATAGACTTTATTTTTTTCTATTGTGTTATTGATTGTGTCACACTGCTTTGCTTTATCTTGGCCAGGTCGCAGTTGTAAATGAGAACTTGTTCAACTAGCTTACCTGGTTAAATAAAGGTGAAATAAAAATAAAATGCCTCCTTGATGGTATTTTGTGCATCATTTCAGTGACTGCAATTGAAATCATCAATTGAACAAGGAGTCACTGTGAAAGCATAAATAGGGCCAGTATCAAGCACCCCCAGAAAGGGAATCGAACAACACACTGTACAAAATCTTCTCTTTAATTTTTTTTAATTTTTTTTTTTATCTTCATGTGCTTTTGTTCTACCTTGTGTTTTTAGTAAGCATTGATATTGATTATTGCATTTTGGGTTTAGAGCTTGCAAGAAAGACATTTTATTGTACTTATGCACATGACATTAAAACTTAAAATTTGAAAATGGGCAGCCAGTTTTGCCCTGACAAAAATGCCAGTCAACTAAATGAATTATGACTGTATACTACACGTCTACAATTTATTTTTAAAGTGGGTTTTATCTAGGCTGACACTTATTTGACTCCAGACTAGAGGTCGACCGATTAATCAGAATGGCCGATTAATTAGGGCCAATTTCAAGTTTTCATAACAATCGGTAATCAGCATTTTTGGACACTGATCATGGCCAATTACATTGCACTCCATGAGGAGACTGCTTGGCAGACTGACAACCTGTTATGTAGTGCAGCAATGAGCCAAGGTAAGGTGCTAACTAGCATTTAACATATCTTATAAAAAAACAATCAATCTTAACATAATCACTAGTTAACTACACATGGTTGAGGATAGAGGTCGATCGATTCATCAGAATGGCCGATTAATTAGGACCGATTTCAAGTTTTCATAAGAATCGGAAATCGGTCATTTTGGATGCCGATTTTGCCATTTTATTTTTACACCTTTATGTAATCTTTATTTAACTAGGCAAGTCAGTTAAAACACATTCTTACTTTCAATGACGGCCTAGGAACGGTGGGTTAACTGCCTTGTTCAGGGGCAGAACGACAGATTTTTACCTTGTCAGCTCAGGGATTCAATCTTGCAACCTTACGGTTAACTAGTCCAAAGCTCTAACCACCTGCCTAACGAGGAGCCCGCCTGTTACGCGAATGCAGTAAGAAGCTAGGGTGAGTTGCTAGCTAGCATTAAACTTAATCAATCATAATCACTAGTTATAACTACACATGGTTGATGATATTACTAGTTTATGTAGCGTGCCCTGCGTTGCATATAATCGATGCAGTGCGCATTCGCGAAAAAAGACTGTCATTGCTCCATTGTGTACCTAACCATAAACACAAATGCCTTTCTTAAAAATCAATAGACAGAAGTATATTATTTAAACCTGCATATTTTGCTAAAAGAAATCCAGGTTAGCAGGCCATATTAACCAGGTGAAATTGTGTAACTTCTCTTGCGTTCATTGCATGCAGAGTCAGGGTATATGCGACATTTTGGGCCGTCTGGCTCATTGTGAACTAATTTGCCAGAATTTTACGTAATTATGACATAACATTGAAGGTTGTGCAATGTAACAGCAATATTTAGACTGATGGATGCCACACGTTAGATAAAATACGGAACAGTTCCGTATTTCACCTGAAAGAATAAAAGTCTTGTTTTCGAGATGATAGTTTCCGGATTCGACCATATTAATGACCTAAGGCTCGCATTTCTGTGTGTTATTATGTTATAATTAAGTCTATGATTTGATAGAGCAGTCTGACTGAGCGATGGTAGGCACCAGCAGGCTCATAAGCATTCATTCAAACAGCACTTTTGTGCGTTTTGCCAGCAGCTCTGCTGTTTATGACTTCAAGCCTATCAACTCCCGAGATTAGGCTGGCGTAACGACGTGATGTGAAATGGCTAGCTAGTTAGCGGGGTGCGCGCTAATAGCATTTCAAACGTTACTCGCTCTGAGACTTGGAGTAGTTGTTCCCCTTGCTCTGCATGGGTATTGCTGCTTCGAGGGTGGCTGTTGTCGTTGTGTTCCTGGTTCGAGCCCAGGTATGAGCGAGGAGAGGTACGGAAGCTATACTGTTACACTGGCAATACTAAAGTGCCTATAAGAACATCCAATAGTCAAAGGTATATGAAATACAAATGGTATCGAGAGAAATAGTCCTATAATAACTACAACCTAAAACTTCTTACCTGGGAATATTGAAGACTCGTTAAAAGGAACCACCAGCTTTCATATGTTCTCATGTTCTGAGCAAGGAACTTAAACGTTTTAAGCTTTTTTACATGGCACATATTACACTTTTACTTTCTTCTCCAACACTTTGTTTTTGTATTATTTAAAACAAATTGAACATGTTTCATTATTTATTTGATGTAACGGTTCTCTTGTGGTGAAGGAGAGTCGGACCAAAATGCAGCGTGTAGATTGCGATCCATGTTTATATGAACAAACGTAAAACACAAATCAATTATAAACACTACAAAACAAAGAACGTAACGAAAACCGAAACAGCCTATACTAGTGTAAACTAACACAGAGACAGGAACAAGGACACTAAGGACAATCACCCACGACAAACTCAAAGAATATGGCTGCCTAAATATGGTTCCCAATCAGAGACAACGATAAACACCTGCCTCTGATTGAGAACCACTCCAGACAGCCATAGACTTTGCTAGATACCTCCACTAAGCCACACACCCAATAACTAACAAAACCCCAAGACAAAACACACCACAATAAACCCATGTCACACCCCGGCCTGACCAAATAAATAAAGACAAACACAAAATACTTTGACCAGGGCGTGACAGAACCTCCCCCCTAAGGTGCGGACTCCCGAACGCACCTCAAAACAATAGGGAGGGTCCGGGTGGGCATCTGTCCATGGTGGCGGCTCCGGCGCAGGACGTGGACCCCACTCAATCAATGTCCACCCTCGCCGCAGACCATGGCCTAGTAGTCCTCACCCACAACCCCACTTGACTGAGGAGCAGATCGGGACTGAGGGGCAGCTCGGGACTGAGGGGAAGCTCGGGACTGAGGGGAAGCTCGGGACTGAGGGGAAGCTCGGGACTGAGGGGAAGCTCAGCACCGAGAGGAAGCTCAGGCAGGTAGCTGGATCCGGCAGATTCTGGCTGGCTGGCGGTTCTGGCAGATCCCGGCTGACTGGCGGATCTGGAAGAGTCTGGTTGACTGGCAGATCTGGAAGAGTCTGGTTGACTAGCAGATCTGGAAGAGTCTGGTTGACTAGCAGATCTGGAAGAGTCTGGTTGACTAGCAGATCTGGAAGAGTCTGGTTGACTAGCAGATCTGGAAGAGTCTGGTTGACTAGCAGATCTGGAAGAGTCTGGTTGACTAGCAGATCTGGAAGAGTCTGGTTGACTAGCAGATCTGGAAGAGTCTGGTTGACTAGCAGATCTGGAAGAGTCTGGTTGACTAGCAGATCTGGAAGAGTCTGGTTGACTGGCAGATCTGGAAGAGTCTGGTTGACTGGCAGATCTGGAAGAGTCTGGTTGACTGGCAGATCTGGAAGAGTCTGGCGGATCTGGAAGAGTCTGGCTGACTGGCAGATCTGGAAGAGTCTGGTTGACTGGCAGATCTGGAAGAATCTGGCTGACTGGCAGATCTGGAAGAGTCTGGCTGACTGGCAGATCTGGAAGAGTCTGGCTGACTGGCAGATCTGGAAGAGTCTGGCTGACTGGCAGATCTGGAAGAGTCTGGCTGACTGGCAGATCTGGAAGAGTCTGGCTGACTGGCAGATCTGGAAGAGTCTGGAGAACTGGCGGATCCTGGCAGACTGATGGATCTGGCTGCTCCATGCTGAATGGCGGCTCTGGCTCCTCCACGCTGACTGGCGGCTCTGGCTCCTCCATGTAGGCTGACAGCTCTGGCGGCTTCTTACAGACTGGCAGCTCCGTGCAGACTGGCAGCTCCTTGCAGACTGGCAGCTCCGTGCAGACTGGCAGCTCCATGCAGACTGGCAGCTCCGTGCAGACTGGCAGCTCCGTGCAGACTGGCAGCTTCTTGCAGACTGGCAGCTCCTTGCAGATTGACAGTTCTGGCTGCTCCATGCAGACTGACAGCTCCTTGCAGACTGACAACTCTGGCTGCTCCATGCAGACTGGCAGCTCCTTGCAGACTGGCAGCTCCTTGCAGACTGACAGCTCCTTGCAGACTGACAGCTCCTTGCAGACTGACAGCTCTGGCTGCTTCATGCAGACTGACAGCTCTGGCTGCTTCATGCAGACTGACAGCTCTGGCTGCTCCATGCAGACTGACATCTCTGGCTGCTCCATGCAGACTGACAGCTCTGGCTGCTCCATGCAGACTGACAGCTCTGGCTGCTCCATGCAGGCTGGCAGCTCTGGCTGCTCCATGCAGGCTGGCAGCTCTGGCTGCTCCATGCAGGCTGGCAGCTCTGGCTGCTCCATGCAGGCTGGCAGCTCTGGCTGCTCCATGCAGGCTGGCAGCTCTGGCTGCTCCATGCAGGCTGGCAGCTCTGGCTGCGCTGAACAGGCAGGAGACTCCGGCAGCGCAGGAGAGGAGAAAGGCTCCGACAGCGCTGGAGAGGCGAGGCGCACTGTAGGCCTGATGCGTGGTGCTGGCACTGGTGGTACTGGACCGAGAACACGCACAGGAAGCCTGGTGCGGGGAGCTGCCACCGGAGGGCTGGTGTGTGGAGGTGGTACTGGATAGACCGGACTGTGGAGGCGCACTGGAGCTCTTGAGCACTGAGCCTGTCCAACCTTACCTGGTTGAATGCTCTCGGTCGCCCTGCCAGTGCGGCGAGGTGGAATAGCCCGCACTGGGCTATGCAGGCGAACCGGAGACACCGAGCGCAAGGCTGGTGCCATGTAAGCCGGCCCAAGGAGACGCACTGGGGACCAGATGCGTAGAGCCGGCTTCATGGCATTTGGCTCGACGCTCAATCTAGCCCGGCCGATACGCGGAGCTGGAATATACCGCACCGGGCTATGCACCCGCACTGGAGACACCGTGCGCACCACAGCATAACACGGTGCCTGCCCGGTCTCTCTAGCCCCCCGGTAAGCACAGGGAGTTTGCGCAGGTCTCCTACCTGGCGTAGCCCTACTCCCTGTGAGCCCCCCCCCCCCAAGACATTTTTGGGGCTGACTCTCGGGCTTCCTTGCCAACCGTGTTCCCTCATATCGCCGGCTCCTCTCTCCGGCTGCCTCTGCTCTCCTCGCTGCCTCCACCTGTTCCCATGGAAGGCGATCCCTTCCCGCCAGGATCTCCTCCCATGTGTAGCAACCCTTGCCATCCAATATATCGTCCCATGTCCAATCCTCATTGCGCCGCTGTTGCTGCCTTTGTTGCTTCTCCTGTGGCTCCTGCCTGTTGACACGCTGCTTGGTCCTGTGGGGGGTGATTCTGTAACGGTTCTCTTGTGGTGAAGGAGAGTCGGACCAAAATGCAGCTTGTAGATTGCGATCCATGTTTATATGAACAAACGTAAAACACAAATCAATTATAAACACTACAAAACAAGAACGTAACGAAAATCGAAACAGCCTATACTAGTGTAAACTAACACAGGAACAAGGACACTAAGGACAATCACCCACGAAACACTCAAAGAATATGGCTGACTAAATATGGTTCCCAATCAGAGACAACAATAAACACCTGCCTCTGATTGAGAACCACTCCAGACAGCCATAGACTTTGCTCGATACCTCCACTAAGCCACACACCCAATAACTAACAAAACCCCAAGACAAAACACACCACAATAAACCCATGTCACACCCCGGCCTGACCAAATAAATAAAGACAAACACAAAATACTTCTACCAGGGCGTGACATTTGAGGCTAAATTGATTTTATTGATGTATTATATTAAGTTAAAATAAGTGTTCATTCAGTACTGTTGTAATTGTCATTATTACAAATAAATAAATAAATAATAATAAAAAATTATATAAAAAATAAATAAAATAAATCAATCAATTAAAAAAAATACAAATACAAATAAAATAAAAAAAATCGGCTGATTAAGCGGTATCGGCTTTTTTGGTTCCTCCAATAAATTGGTATCGGCGTTAAAATCATAATCGGTCTACCTCTACTCCAGACAGCATGATAAAAAAATTATAACATGTGCTTTACCTGATATGTAATAGGACTATACTATCTTATAGTAAGTGTCCAGTGTTTCCAGATATCTATGAAATATGACCTATAATGAATTGCAATACGAGTGAAATTGTTTAATCATGTTAAAAAGCAGCTTCCCTATGTTGAAATTGGTTGGGCGTACCTCAATAACAGAATTGTGAGGGCGTATACTGGTCATTAAAAATATTCATGTGATAGACCACTGATTGGCAAGCTCATCCTCTTCAAAAAGATGACATCATCCTCGCCGAGGCAATAGCAAGCATTTCTGAAACATCTTTTTAAGATAGAAGTTTGAGGTGAGGATTTAGATTTTCCTCCAATTTATGCTTTAGACACAAATACGGGTACAGGATGAGTCAACAACATTATACGGGTATGAGTTAACAGAATATGAACAGAAAAGTTAGATTTTCAATGGACAGTTACTTCAAGACAGTTTAGGATGTTAAACAGAGACACTGCCAAACATGTCTAATGTCTAGTAAATTAGATATTTAGAGGAAATTGACATGGTGATCTAAGACATCCACAATCTAAAGATAAAAGGCTGTCTAGTATCTAGAATCACACACACCTCGTTGAGATGGCATTGGTTTACATGATATTAAAATCAAAAAAGTTATAAATATACTTTGATATCCAATTACACTATTACACCTGCTAAAAATATTTATCTATTGAAACTGCTTTTTACTACATATTCCAATGTAGTCATTTGGAAAACTGTTGACAAATGTCAAATGTCAAAACATTGACAAATGTTGAGTCACTGCTGACAGAGAAGAAAACACTGGAATATTAGGTAATGTAGACATGCAAAATAAACTATTTTATTATAATATCTGAGCTTCATGAGTTTCTCCTCCCTATCTGTATAAGGGAGACAAAAACGGAAATAACTCGGCTTCAACAAGGGAAAAAAACGTAAACAATCACGGTCGCAAAAGTTCAATTCGTTCAGTTTGGTCCATCCTGCTGTCAAAACCGTTCCATATAATGTTTGCGAATCACACTCTGCTTTACTTGAGACAATTGTATTTCTTTCGCTTTAAGAAGTCAACCTCAATGAAAATGTATTAAAGAAAAAAGTAATAACTCACCTCTTACACAAAGTAGAGACATGGCAAAAGTTTCTCTGATAATTCCTCGAGTTCAAATATGCGCTCGGCACGGCAACATTACAAACAATGCCTCCAATCACTTTTTAAATTCTTCGCAGAATTTCCAGAGTTAGAGGTGGGCTTGAGATGCTGGAAATGGAATCATAAATGTTCGGCAGTGAGCAATAGGTGCCTGCCAAAGGCACGCCATGAAAAAAATCATTAGACTAACCTGACAGCACCGCGATAAGAGGGCGGTGCCGAAGTACTCTGTAATGACATCTAGCCCATCCATTGAGGAAGCATAATCTCTGAAAAGGGCGGGACCATACAGAAGATTCTGACCAATCGATAAAGAGAACCTGAAAAACACAGTTGAGGGAACAGGTGGTGACGCAGACTCCTAGATAGTGTCCTGCGCTGTAGTTTTTTTGTTTGTAATTTTTGCAGACTCTCTTATCTCGAGCAATTAGGGTTAAGTGCCTTGCTCAAAGCCTGGAGTTGTTTTGTCCGCTACATTGCCAGTTGGTCTTCTTTGGTTATCATCCTTTACAATCAGATTCAGATCCCTTGTAAAGTTTTATATTGTTTCCTTGGAATTCTAACATGTTGCCATGACATAGAAAGCTTTTGCATGTAGACCTATATTAAAACATTATTGAATAGCCTAACACTGAAAAATGTAATTTCATTGACATAGAAAGCTTTTGCATGTAGACCTATATTAAAACATTATTGAATAGCCTATCACTGAACATTTTAATTTCATTGCAAATTCAATCAATATTATTAATATTTTTGTCTACACAAGCAGCCCAATTCTGATATTTTTTTTTTTACACTTGTTGGTCTTTTGACCAATCACATCAGATCTTTCACATCAGATATTTTTCAGACTTGGGCTGCCTGTGTAAATGCAGCCTTAGAGTCGAACTGGTACCCCCTGTATATATTCTCGCTATTGTTATTTTACTACTGGTCTTTAATTATTTGTTACTTTTATTTATTTTTGAGGTATTTTGCACAAAACTACATTGTTGGTTAAGGGCTTGTAAGGAAGCAATTCACTGTAAGGTCTACACCTGGTGTATTCGGCACGTGTGATAAATAACATTTGATTTGAAATAGTACTGGTAATTGAAAAAAGTTATTTATGCTCGATTTTTTTTCCAGACATTTGATTTTCTACATAGATATAAATGGATAGAATCAGCACCATTTCTGTTATTCGGTTACATGTGTCGAGCAAGCATATGATAGACAACAACCCATGCTGAAAGAATAATTAAATAACTATAAACTACTAAGGATTGGAGTAATTTTGACTGTCACAAGTAAATTCTACAATATCACTGATGCATTTGGTTAGACCTTTATTGTCCATTGACATGGAAATTATGAACCATTGTATACCGAACAAAAATATAAATGCAACATGCAACAATTTTACTAAGTTACAATTAATATAAGGAAATCAGTCAATTGAAATAATTTCATTAGGCTCTAATCTATGGATTTCACTGGGGAGCCAGGCCCAGTTCATCAGAATGAGTTTTTCCCCACAAAAGGGCTTTATTACAGACAGCTGTCCGGGTGGCTGGTCTGACGATCCCACAGATGAAGAAGCCGGATTTGGATGTTCTGGTCTTGCGTGTTTACAGTTGGATGTACTGCCAAATTGCCTAAAACAACATTGGAGGCAGTTTATGCTAGAGTAATGAACATTAAATTATTTGGCAATAGCTCTGGTGGAAATTCCTAGTCAGCATGCTAATTGCACACTCCCTCAAACCTTGGGACATGTGGCATTGTGTTGTGTGACAAAACTGCACATTTTAGAGTGGTGTTTTATTGTCCCTAGCACAAGGTGCACCAGTATAATGATCATGCTGTTTAATTAGCTTATTGATATACCATACCTGTCAGGTGGATGGATTATCATGGCAAAGGAGAAATGCTCACTAATGGGAATGTAAACAAATTTGTGCACAACATTTGAGACAAATAAGCTTTCTGTGTATGAAACATTTCTGGGATCTTTCATTTCAGCTCATGACACATGGAACCAACACTTTACATGTTGCGTTTATATTTCTGTTCAGTATATTTTACCCTTACATTAAAATACATACTTTACATCCCTAGGTGGCCAACACCTTTTCATTGTTGAGTCTGAATGATGTCATTATACCTAACGCAGCCATTAGGATCACCTACAGCTTTGGTTGGGGTGGTTCATATAATTGGTGATATTGTAGCAGCTGTGGTGGAACAGCAAGAGTAGGGGCCAGTGTGACATCGCTGGCCACAGGCGCCTGACTGATCCACAAATCACCTTGCCACATAAATAACTACTCATTATTTGTAGATCAGTCAGTCACCATTTACACACGATGCTCTCGAACACTGCCTAGGACATGAACCCATACCCAGCATTCTGGACTAGTCCCTAATATATTTTCCCAGTCATGGTGGCACCAGAAATGGTTTAGAAAAGCTGTAAGTGGCTTGGCTGGTACTAGACAAAATATCCCTAAATAACTCAACAGCCCCTCCCTGAGGCTTCTATGTGTAACATGCATACTGTGGTGGAAATCATGATAAAGGATATTTTTTTTTTACTGAGATTTACTTTTCAAACTTTCAGTGACTGACTTTTGTATGTATATTTACTACAATGAACAATATGGAAAAATACAAAATATGAAATCCCTGCTGTGTACAATCCCAAATCATTCAAACCAATAATTTCCCCAAGATTTATTATGATGAGATGTTACAATCTTCCCTAAAGCCAGTCACAAATCCTTTAATAGTGACAGCATCATCATGAAATTGTACATGGAAGGCCATTATTGGTCAGGATAGTGTATTGTCATTGTATATATACACATTTCCTATGTTATGTCAAACCTTCCTCATTCACAGATGACCCTTTCGATCTGGTATTGATGTGAAATAAAACATTGCATTTCCATAATGTATTTTGGATCTGAGGTCATTTTTGAAACTTTTTTGGTTACTACATGATTCCAATTGTGTTATTTCATAGTTTTGATGTCTTCACTGCTAATCTACAATGTAGAAAATAGTGAAAATAAAGAAAAACCCATGAATGAGTAGGTTTGACCGACACTATATATTTAAATCTGACCTTTGTTCCCTTCTCTGCTTGCTCTGAACCAGGGAGGATCTTAACGTCAGGGCACAAGCTCTCACTTACATGAACTAAAACATTCATGAGACTATGAAATGAAAACATATGAAGGACAAATAATTGGACATGAAGAAGACAGGAGATTATCATTGCAACAGTACATCACATAAAATAGATAATATCCTATTACCCAGGAGCTAACTCAGAATGCCCTAAACCAGTCTAGCAGTTTACTATCATACCTACCACTGCAGTCCTTTGATCTGTTGATGCAAGAGAAGAGTATCAATACGACAGCTCGTGGATTTGCAATTGGAACGTGTGTACGTACTGTGTACAATACCACTCATTCAAAATAAAACAATGTGTAAGTGACATGTATTGTCTCAAATGGGTTGAAGTTTCCAGGCTGTTAAGCATTCCCAAAGTTTTTACGTTCTTATCCTGCCCTTCTGTCCTGCAGCGTGTGCTTTGGGCCAGACAGAGGTGCTGAACAGGCACTCGTGGTTGTCTGGCACAGCTTCTGGTTCTGTGCCTGACTCTGAGTGGTCTTGACATCATTCACTACTGGGCTGGTGGTGCAGGGTCCTCACTCTTCTCCATCGCCCACTCTGGGGTCACTGGGGTCACACATTCTATCTTTTTTGAGCTTTGCTTGGCCAGGCTGCCATAAATAGCCATAGCCTAAAGAGAAGGGAAAAATAGATACCGTTACTGTTCTGAAATAGTAAGAAGAGTGAGAGACAAGGGTGTGTTGAAAGGGAGGGACAGGGAAGATGGCCTGTGCAATCACACATAATTAAATAGCTTAAGAAACAGAGACAGACCTGTGTGACCATGCCACTGATGTCACCAGAGTTGGAGGGCAGCAGGATAGTGTTGGACTCTTTGGCTAGCTTGGAGAAAGCTGAGACGTACTGCTCAGCCACACTGAGGGAGGCTGCCGCGTTTCCATTCTGTCCAAAACACAATGACAGTTGGGTCAAGTGCCATTTAGACACAATACATCAACATGTACACACTAACATGAACACGATGAAGCCATCACAGCTACTTTACCTGCTCAGCTAGAGCCTCTGACAACAGCCGGATAGCCTTAGCCTTGGCCTCTGCTTTGGCTAAGACAGCATTGGCCTCACCTAAGTGAAGATAAAGATAAGAGTCATTCATTAGAAATGGTGACAGAGACTAGAGTCCTGTCCAGGGGGTGTACTTGTACATCAAGCTTCCTTACATTACAGAAACATTTGTCATTTACCCAGAGTGACTTACAGTCAGTGCATTCAACTAAGTTTGATGAAGCAAACAGGAGCCGTTCGGGGCCTCCCGGGTGGCACAGTGGCCTAAGGGTTCGAGCCCAAGCACTGTCGCAGCCGGCCGCGACCGGGAGGTCCATGGGGCGACGCACAATTGGCCTAGCGTCGTCCGGGTTAGGGAAGGTTTGGCCGGTAGGGATATCCTTGTCTCATCGCGCACTAGCGACTCCTGTGGCGGGCCGGACGCATTGCGTGCTGACCAGGTCGCTAGGTGTACGGTGTTTCCTCCGACACATTGGTGCGGCTGGCTTCCGGGTTGGATGCTCGCTGTGTTAAGAAGCAGTGTGGCTTGGTTGGGTTGTGTGTCGCAGGACGCATGACTCTCGACCTTCGTCTCTCCCGAGCCTGTACGGGAGATCTAGCGATGAGGCAAGACAGTAACTACTAACAATTGTATTTTGAGAGTTTCTCATTTTGAGACTAGTCTCCCAGTCCCTGCCACTGAAAAACATCCCCACAGCATGATGCTGCCACTACCATGCTTCAACGTAGGGATGGTGCCAGGTTTCCTCCAGATGTGACGCTTGGCATTCAGGCCAAATATTTCAATCTTGGTTTCATTAGACCAGAGAATCTTGTTTCTCATGGTCAGAGTCCTTTACGTGCCTTTTGACAAACTCCAAGCGGGCTGTCATGTGCCTTTTACTGAGGAGTGGTGTTCGCCTGGCCACTCTATCATAAAGTCCTGATTGGTGGAATGCTGCTGAGATGGTTGTCTTTCTGAAAGGTACTCCCATCTCCAACTAGGAACTCTGGAGCTCTGTCAGAGCTACCATCGGGTTCTTGGTCACCTCCCTAACCAAGGCCCTTTCCCCCCCAATTGCTCAGTTTGGCCAGTCCGCCGGGCTCTAGGAAGAGTCTTTGTGGTTCCAAACTTCTTCCATTTAAGAATGGAGGCCACTGTCTTCTTGGGGACCTTCTATACTGTAGACATTTTTTGGTACCCTTCCCCAGATCTGTGCTTTGACACAATTCTGTCTCAGAGCGCTATAGACAATTCCTTCAGCCTCATGGCTTGGTTTTTGTCAACTGTGGGAGCTTATATCAACAGGTGTGTGTGCCTTTCCAAATCATGTCCAAATCAATTGAATTTACCACAGGTGGACTCCAATGAAGTTGTAGAAACATCTCAAGGATGATCTATGGAAACAAGGATGACCCTGAGTTCAATATCGAGTCTCATAGCAAAGGGTCTGAATACTTGAGTAAATAAGGCTTCTGTTTTTTATTTGTTATACGTTTTCAAAAATGACTTCAAACCTGTTTTTGCTTCGTCATTATGGGAAAATGTGTTGGGTTCTGACTACTAAACTTGAACAAAAGAAATTCACAGAGAGAGAGGGGAATGTAGAACGCTTAGATTCTGTCAATATGTTATTGTTGGACATCAGGGATCCTATGGGGAGGAGTAAGGAATTTGGGGCCCGAGGTCAGGTCAGAGGAAGAACAGATATCCCTACGGTTCTGGATAGCAACAGAGGTGTATTGGTGAATGTGGATATGTTTGTCATTTGCAGCTGTATGACACAGTGGGTGAATAAACTTGGTTTGAGCTTTACTAAGCGTCCATTAGTTTTTTTAGTCTGTTTATTTGGAACCTAACAGTGTATAGATTTACGTTTTTATTTAATCTATTTTATAATAAGGCTGTAACGTGTCAAAATGTGGAAAAGGTCAAGTGGTCTGAATACTTTCTGAATGCACTGTATGTGTATCAACCTACCAGCTGCATTGTTGATCTGTTCTGCTTTCTGTCCTTCTGAGGCCAGGATCTGAGCTTGCTTGCGACCCTCAGCAACATTGATGGCTGCTTCCTTGTGCCCTTCCGACTCCAGCACAGTGGCTCTCTTCTTACGCTCTGCCTCCACCTACACAATGAAAGGCAGTCAGAAAGAGTGTATAGATGTTCTATTTTAATTTGACCAGGTTTTCACAGCAGGAAAACAATGTGAAATATTATGTGGATTATAATTAATGGACATTTTTGTGGGTTGATATTGTTTCATTAGGGCAAATCAAGTCTGAAATTTGAGTTTAAGTTTAAAATTAAGATGTCCTTCAGCGATTTTTTAAAATACTTTTGCTGATGAAAAGCGATATCCCAAGCATAAATACAGTAAAGTACACACACTAAAATAGTAATAAAATAGGTTTTGAGCAAAATAGTGTTCTATATTACTCCTCTATTGTCACTCAAGAAAGGGGGAGGCCGATGACATCATGAATCCCTAGCTGACCAACTCCTTGTATGCCGTACTTCTTGAAGTTTGCAGTTGTCTAAAAAAACAACCCCCTCCCCCATTGTGCTGTGTCATGATTTACCTGGACCACCTATTGAAATGTGATGAATGAGCTGAAAAGGAGACTCGAGTTGGACTTCAAAATACACTACAAGTTTGCATTTTCTGCAACAACAGAGTGATCAAATTAAGAGAGTGCATCTGTACACATACAAAACTGATAGGCTAAGATAAGCTCATGTTCTGCGATAATTTCAGGTTGAAGATATGTCTCCCAGTTTGTTGGCAGCAGGGCCAGCCCCTCTCACCTGCATCTGCATGGACTCTTTGACGCGAGGTGGAACATGTATATCCTTGATTTCATAACGAAGGCAACGGATTCCCCAAGCATCTGATGCCTGGTTTATGGAGTGGACTATGTTGGTATTTAGGGTCTCTCTTTCCTGAAGAAAGAAATATATAAAACAATAAGGCAATGAGGTAAATAAATACAAATTCACTCTGAAACACAATTTTGAGTCTCACCCTGAATACTTTGTCCAGGGTCAGTTTTCCTAACTCTGAGCGCATGGTGGTCTGAGCAAGTTGGGTGACAGCATACTCTGGGTCCTCAACTCCATAGCTGGCCTGGAAGGAAGTACATCTTGTTATCAACATCTAAAAACAAAGCAAAAACATTCAATGAACAATAACATCAAGACATCATGGTTTTCACCAACCTACCTTAAAAGGATCCAATATCCTAAGATAGAGGACTCCATCTATCTGTAGTGTCACATTATCTGTGGATGTAGTCAGACATCAGTTAATCCAGAGCCGAGGACCAACTGACTACATTGCAGTGAAAATGACAGTGACAATGACAGTGACAAACACAGTGATGTCACTCACCTAAAGAGACCGCAGACTGCTCTGGGACATCAATAACAATCTCTTTAAGACTTTGAACATAACGAATTTTGTCCAGGATTGGGATAAGGAAATTCAAGCCCTACAGAATATACGAAAGAGGACAAGATGCATAAAAATGATAAATATATATATATATATATATATATTCAGGACTCATACTGTGATATAGTGTGACAATATAATTAAGGGTGCAGATCACTGGCTAATTGCAGATCAATGGGTAAGTTACCGGCTCCAAGATGCGATGGAAGCGGCCCATCCTTTCCACAACCCAGGATTCTTGTTGTGGTACAAACAGAACCACAGTGTTCATGGGTAGACTGGATGCCCATCGCTGCTGGGCTTGTGTCGCCCACAACACTGGCACTGTGGGCACTGTCCTCTGGGAATGCTGGAGGGAAACAATAACAAAAACCATCAAAGTGACACAATGTTGCATCATGACCAGAAAACTACTCCATGAGCGTTGGAACTTGAAAAGCTACATAATGATGGAGCTTGAAACCTCAGTGATTAGCTATGACCCTAACTAAACATGATAGAAATTAGATATCTAAATAGTTATTAATTCCTTGCTTGTTATTCACTGGTAGTTTCTACCATAGCCAGCTAGCTATCTACTGGTACTCTTTCTGGGTTCAATGCTAGTTAACATGATGGATATGAGTTGAATACCCAGGGTGCGTTGAGCAGGACACAACGTTTTGGAACATTCAGATACAAATATGCTATGTAGAACAAACATGCCTCTCTGACATGTTGAATAAGGAATAACGTCAGCTCTATTAATTCATGAAACGGAGGGCTGAGCACACCCCCATCCACATCAACTGGGCTGTAGTGCAGCAGGTCGAGAGCTTCAAGGTCATCGTTGCCCACATCACTAAGGAATTATCATGGTTCACACACACTAACACAGTAGTGAAGAGGCCACGACAATGCTTCATCCCCCTCAGGAGGCTGAAAAGATTTGGCATGTGCCCTCATATCCTCAAAAAAATACTAGAGCTGCCTCGCTGCATCGTCGCTTGGTATGTCAAATGCTTGATTCCACCACAAGGCGCTGCAGAGGGTAGTGCATATGGCCCAGTATATCTCAGAAAATGGTACCGATGCACCAAGTCTGGAACCAACAGGACCCTGAACAGCTTCTACCACCAAGCCATAAGATTGCTAAATAGTTAGTTTGGGTAGCTATTGGTTAACTATCTGCTTTGATCATTTTTCTACAAAAAGCCAATTTATGCTTAATACAAAAATGTGGTTGGAGGTTCCGTGTGGAAGGTGTGACGCAATTGCGAAGCTTCCAGAATCATGCAGAGGCCAAATTGAGCTCCTTACCCCATCGCCTCCCAAATGTTGTAACAATGTGGCGGGCTCCATATAGCTCCGCAGTGACCTGATTGATTGACGGTAGGTGCTATATAAACACAAACGCACATCCTTGACAACAGCTCTGCTCAACAGCACTGCTCCGTGAAGCAGTATGAATGCCCAGACTTCTGCAGAGGCTGTGTCACCAAAATGCTGCAGGCCAATACAGACGTCAGATTGCCCACCTGTGTGTAAACTGAAGATGGATGCCACAAACGTATTGTCACTGCAACTGTTAAAACCAGTTAAAACAGTGTACAGCAGTGACGGTCGGTGCCTTTTGAGGACAATTTTTATAGTTTATGATGAGGGAGGGCGATTTTCTTTTTCTATTACAGCATGTTGGATGACTGTCATTCATATTCCATTCACCCAGTTCAATGTAACATAGATAGGTGTAGTAGCCTAAACCTATCTATGTATCTATGGCGGCAGGGTAGCCTAGTGGTTAGAGAGTTGGACTAGTAACCGGAAGGATGCAAGTTCAAACCCCCGAGCTGAGAAGGTACAAATCTGTCATTCTGCCCCTGAGCAGGCAGTTAACCTACTGTTCCTAGGCCGTCATTGAAAATAAGAGTTTGTTCTTAACTGACTTGCCTAGTTAAATTAAATAAAGGTAAAAATACTCACATTTTCCCTATACCCACGATGAGGTTGCTACAACCTAGCCTATGAATGGAAGTTTACAATGTAGGTGCACACAGGTCGAGAGAAAGATTTGAGGTGACAGACAGTGACACATTCAATACCGCCTTGCACACTCTTGCTAATCTAGCTAATCTAAGGTGTAAACAAGTTTCTATTGGACAAATGCAGGTATGTTTATCCCTGTTTTGTTCTGTTTTAACAGAATCAGCTGAATAAATACTCCCCTAATCACACCAGAACAGTTAACTTTCCTAGCCATATACAAACAGCTTGTTGCATTCCATCTTGCATCTACGCACTCTCCTCCTCCTGAACCTTTTCCCTTCCCTTGTGGACTTCAATGCACAACACATCAGCTGTCTGTGACCAGGTGAAAAAACCTTTCCAAGCCAAACCTTCATATCATAACTGCTAAACACAGGCTACATCCTTGTCACCATATAAGATAAAGTAACGTCATAGTCAACATAGCTACTAGAACTAAGGTGTTAGTAAACTCACTACAATCATGCAGTACAGTCGTTAAGCAGTTTCACAGGTGGGCCCTGGTGGCAATAAATGAGTAAAAACCAAAAGCTTACCTTGACTAGGAATTGTTCCACTGTTGGATAGTCATACCCAGCTAGCTAACAAAGCCTCCCTATACTTGAGCTGTGTGTGAGTAAGCTAAACTAGATAGCTATATTTCATTTAAAAAAGCAAATGCAGCTATCTGTCCTCCTCCTTTATTTTTGAAGAAAATAATTGGTTCAAAATTGTCATCTATCTTTCTGAGTCAACTACTCAACACATTTTATGCACAGCAGCGGTAGCTTGGTGTAGCTCATGCTTTCAATACTAAAGTCATTCTCTGATCCTTTGATAGGGTGGACAACATGTCAGTTCATGCTGCAAGAGCTCTGATAGGTTGGAGGACAGCCTCTGGAAGTTGTCATAATTACTGTGTAAGTCAATGGAAGGGGGTGAGAACCATGAGCCTCAGTTATGTATTGAAGTCAATGTATGGAAGCTAGCAGTCCTCTGGCTACACCATGGTGCTATCCTAGAGGGCTGTTTTTTTTAAATTGTTTTATTTCACCTTTATTTAACCAGGTAAGCTAGTTGAGAACAAGTTCTCATTTACAACTATGTGCAAAACATTGTAATTTAATCAATTATTTGGTGACATGTGAATCGATTTTGTATAGTTGTATCTAAAAAAAGGATACATTTTTAAACGTTTAAATATTTGTATGAAATACACTGATGTGGATGGTCCTCCGCTTCCTCCTCTGGTGCACAGCAAGTGTGTATTTTGAATTTCTGAAATTATTTTGACATATGAAAGTTGATGGATTGATGTTTCTAGAACCGTACTGCAATTGAGAATCGATTCACATTTAAATAGAGAATTTGGCTGTTTTGGATTCCAGAGCCAATTTGCCCTTTAATCAGAACATGTTGTGGCTGGCTCCTTTGGTCTAATATCGGGCTAGCAGCTAGCTAACTGGTTTAGCAAGCTAGCAAACTAACTGCATTGAAATACCCTGCATTTTACCTTTAAAACAGCACCACCGGTCCGGCACAATATTTGGAACATTTTCTTAACGTAATTGTTGGCTGATATGTATGTGGCTTAGTCTAAAATAAAAATGAATATCCTCTCGTGTGTGACACTCGGCCGACCCAGGAAACGAAAGTTACAACAAGTGGTGCACTGGTTAAACACGTCCCCTTGTTGATATGGGAAACGGACCTCTGGCGATTATCTGTCCAGGTTACTGCAAAAAAATACATTATTCTAACTTTAAAACATATACATTGTGAATGTTTAATACGTTCAACACGTTCTGATGTCTTTAAGCATGGTTGTGTAGGTTGACAACAACCTGAGTCCAAATTTCCCGCACTTTTCATATGTTGTAGTCATTGATTTATATAAACATTGGTTGCAGTGCGCATACCGGCATTGCAGCGAGGGTTACCGGGGTTACAGCGAGACCTGACCGTGTGGCGACATGCACTTCCGCGTGGCAATATAATCATTAGCTGGAGTCCCAATGAAAATAAGAGGGGAGTATTATCGGATTGTGTGTACCCGAGGCTCCTGTCTCGTTGCTGGCTGGCCCTGGCAGAGAGAAGAAAAAACGGAACGCTAAAACAAGGTCAGAAGTTAGTATAGCAAGGTAGCTTGCACTTGCAACTGATGAGCGGCTGTTATGGTAGCACGGATGAGGCCAAGAGTTTTTACATTGTGCTGGGCTCTAAGTTACATCAGAACAAAAGCTGATGACCGAGGTAAAATTAGTTTATATTGGATATTCGGTTTTCTCACTTCAATATCTATTGAACCAAGCATGCCATGACTATGAATATGTTATATTCTGAATCAGGGGTGGATAGTGGAAAATCTACTGCTTATTTTGTTGTTGAAAATATTTATATATTTTCCATCGTTCAATCTTCAATAGCTCTTAGACAAAGTGTGCCATGACTATGACAATTATATATTCTGAATCGGGGGGTGATGGACAAAAATTATGATAATAACATTTTTAAAAATGTATTTGTCACATGTGCCGAATACAACTTTACTGTGAAATGCTTACTTACAAGCCGATAACCAACAATGAAGTTCAAGAAAGCTAAGAAAATATTTACTACATAAACTATGGTGCGAAATATAATTAAATCAAAAAGTAACACAAGAAAATTACATAACAACGAGGCTATATACAGGGGCGACCAGTACTGAGTCAATGTGCGCGTCGGTACAGGTTAGTTGAGTTGGTTTGTAAAGTGACTATGCATAGATAATAAACAGCGAGTAGCAGCAGTGTAAAAACAAAGAGGGGGACAAAGAGAGGGGGCAAAAATGCTTTTCATTGACTACAGTTCAGCGTTAGTGCCCGCAAAGCTCTTCACTAAGCTAAGGACCCTGGGACTAAACACCTCCCTCTGCTACTGGATCCTGGAATTTCTGACGGTCTGCCCCCAGATGGTACAGCTGCACCATCGAGAGCATCCTGACTGTTTGCATCAACACCTGGTATGGCAACTGCTCGGTATCCGACCGTAAGGTGCTACAGAGGTTCGTGCATACGGCCCAATACATCACTGGGGCCAAGCTTCCTGCCATCCAGGAGCTATATACTAGGCGGTGTCAGTGGAAGGCTAAAACAAATATCAAAGACCACAGTCTAGACTGTTCTCTCGCTCCTTAACAGCTTCTACCCCCCCAGGCCATAAGACTGCCGAACAATTAGTCAAATTGCCACCCGGACTATTTACATTGACACCCCCCTTAATTTTGTACACTGCTGCTACTCGCAGTTTATTATCTATGCATAGTCACTTTACCCCTTCCTACATGTACACTTACCTTGACTAACCTGTACCCCCGCACATTGACTGGGTACTGGTGCCCCCTTGTATGTAGCCTCGTTATTTTATTGTGTTTCATTTTTTCCCACCCCGCAAGTGTAATGTTTACATGGTGTGTTCAATAAAGACATGAAAATGTATAATTGTTTGTGTGTTATTAGTTTAAGCAGACTGTCTATTGTTGTGACTTAAAATATGATCTTATCTTCATCTATGACCAATTTATGCAGAAATCCAGGTAATTCCAAACGGTTCACATACTTTTTCTTGCTACTGTAGTACCTGTTTTAAATTGATCACTTTTACACAGTCACTTTTATTTTATACAGCGAAGCTCAATTATAATATAAAATAATGGCATGGGACTGAAGCATATCTTGTCTAATAAATGAACAACTCTACAGCCTTATGGCAGGGTGCATAGCCAGATAACATACAGTACATTTGGCTAACTCATATTCTGTTCTTCTGAAATACATTTTCTTAAAATAAATAATGAATTTATTGTGATGGTGTATATTAAATAGATGGATAGACAATAAATGTGTTTGTTAATTAGTCTACCTGTCAATTACCTTGAGACCAGCAGTCTTTTGCATGACAATAACCAGTTGACAAAATGTAATGTCTGGCATTGATTTTTCCACGTTGAATGACCTTTGTCTTGTCTCTATCTCCCTGTAGAGTGATTCTAAGGTGGTGCCCCAGACAGATCTGGTACCTACCCTTGCCCTGCTCCTGGGCATACCCATCCCCTACAGCCAGTGTGGGCATGTCCTGCTGCCTCGGTTCCCTGCAGACAGCCAGATAGGGGGGTGCACCAGCAGGTCTCAGCCAGGCGGAGGCGCTGTGGATCAATGCCAAACAGGTCATCACAGAGCTGTAATCATGCCAGATACATTCATGTGCTGTATATTGAATAATACAGTTTACTGCACGTCTCTGCACATATTTGAACCATGAATAGCCAAAGACATCGAGGGTCTGTCTCTCAGCTGCACGCAGACTGCTCCCGCCGCCTCCTCTGAGTACCTCACCACTGTCAATGATGGCCACTCTCCCACCCCAGAGCTAGTGACCTCCTTGCAACTGTACCTGACCTCTGTTCGGGACACCTGCCGAGCCACATGGGCATGCTTCGACCCAGCCAAGATGGCTGCCGGCATAGCTTTCCTGGCATGTACCTGCGTGGTATGATGTCCTCTGTGCTGGTGAGGGAGAGTGGTCTGCTGAGGGTCCCTTTGGTGGCAGCCACTGGGGTAGGGGTGTGTATAGCTGCAGGTCAGCTGTTTACACAGGGCTATGCTGAGGGGTCCTGGTGCCTAGCGGCTGTAGCCCTCTCCTCTGAGGTACTGCTGAGAGCCTGACTGGGCCAGCAAGACTGCTGAGGGTAGAGAGGTGGCCCCAAGGAGTGACTGACTGACCCTGCCTTGCTTCTTATTAACCCCTCCCCTCCTGGTGCTCCTCCTGCGCTGTGACTCCCTGCTCTCTGACAGCTATGTAATAGCACAGGGCTGTGTGGTCACCTTTCTGACGGTCTGCCCCCAGATGGTACAGCTGCACCATCGAGAGCATCCTGACTGTTTGCATCAACACCTGGTATGGCAACTGCTCGGTATCCGACCGTAAGGTGCTACAGAGGTTCGTGCATACGGCCCAATACATCACTGGGGCCAAGCTTCCTGCCATCCAGGAGCTATATACTAGGCGGTGTCAGTGGAAGGCTAAAACAAATATCAAAGACCACAGTCTAGACTGTTCTCTCGCTCCTTAACAGCTTCTACCCCCCCAGGCCATAAGACTGCCGAACAATTAGTCAAATTGCCACCCGGACTATTTACATTGACACCCCCCTTAATTTTGTACACTGCTGCTACTCGCAGTTTATTATCTATGCATAGTCACTTTACCCCTTCCTACATGTACAATTACCTTGACTAACCTGTACCCCCGCACATTGACTGGGTACTGGTGCCCCCTTGTATGTAGCCTCGTTATTTTATTGTGTTTCATTTTATAATTTTTTTTTACTTTGGTTTATTCAGTAAATATTTTCTTAACTATATTTCTTGAACTGCATTGTTGGTTAAGGTAAGTAAGCATTTCACAGTAAGGTTGTATTAGGCACATGTGACAAATAAAATTACATTGATCTGATGCACTCTGGACATGCTTTGGTAGTACTCAACCCGCTAACGACCATCAGTCCTAATGGCCTGGTACTTGGGGCTCAATTGTCCCTATAACCACTCTGGCATCAATGCAAATGTTATGGAAATCACATCAAACACATCGTCAAAACAGTATATGCTTTTAAAATTCACATCACTGTGATTGATCAATTTGAAGAAAGAAGTTCAACTGAAGGTTGAAACTGAGTGGAAAACATGGTCTTTGTGGATGTTGTTTCGAAGCCTAGCACAACGAAATGGACAGCTCTTTCTAAAGTGATGATGAATTCAAAACACCTATATGCGTATTAGAGCTTATGCATAAGCATAGGCCTAATATAAAACTCACCAAAAAAAGAAACGTCCCTTTTTCAGGACCCTGTCTTTCAATGATAATTTGTAAAAATCCAAATAACTTCACAGATCTTCATTGTAAAGGGTTTAAACACTGTTTCCCATTCTTGTTCAATGAACCATAAACGATTAATGAACATGCACTTGCAGACTGCAGGCAATTAAGGTCACAGTTATGAAAACTTAGGACAATAAAGAGACCTTTCTACTGACTCTGAAAAACACCAAAAGAAAGATGCCCAGGGTCCCTGCTCATCTGCGTGAACGTGCCTTAGGTATGCTGCAAGGAGGCATGAGGACTGCAGATGTGGCCAGGGCAATAAATTGCAATGTCCGTACTGTGAGACGCCTAAGACAGTGCTACAGGGAGACAGGACGGACAGCTGATCGTCCTCGCAGTGGCAGACCATGTGTAACAACACCTGCACAGTGTGCAAATCAGGTGCAGTCCATGAGGAGGAGATGCACTGCAGTACTTAATGCAGCTGGTGGCCACACCAGATACTGACTGTTACTTTTGATTTTGACCCCCCCTTTGGTCAGGGACACATTATTCCATTTCTGTTAGTCACATGTCTGTGGAACTTGTTCAGTTTATGTCTCAGTTGTTGAATCTCGCTTTATTCATACAAATATTTTCACATTTTAAGTTTGCTGAAAATAAACGCAGTTGACAGTGAGAGGAAGTTTCTTTTTTTGCTGAGTTTATAAGTCCAAGCCCTAAATAAAACATTTAAAAATACCTGAATTTGACACATTCAAATTTAGCCTACATTTATATTGCATTAGTAATTGATTTTCAATAGTCAAGTAATAGGGACTTTTAAATGATAGGCTCACATTTTACCTTTAGCTACAGAACATCTCCCACTGTGAGTTTCCATCTCCTTCATTCCTTTTTCCACTGTGCAGAGAGAGGGTCTGTCAGCAGTATAATTAAATATGTTTCTTTGTGAAAACATATTACTATCGATGTTCTTGAACAGATTTCACTTCGCTTCCCAAGTTAAGCACTAGGTAGTTGCAGGAACAGTGTTGGAGAGCCCATGGCATACAGAGATAGGGCGGAATATCACCTGTCGGTGAGTAGCCTTACACGACATGAGTGAACGACGTAATGGCGGGAAAGTGACCTCCATTCGCTATTCCAGTGCACACGGATGACATGTCTTTTTTGTCTTGCCCCTTTACTTGCCCATTTGATAATGGCTCATTATAAGATCCCCAAAAAATTAAATGGTAGAAAAAGTACTAAATTGTCATACTTGAGGAAAAGTAAATATACATTAAATATACCTTTTTTTAATATACTACTTGAGTAAAAGTCTAAAAGTATTTGGTTTTAAATATACTTAAGTATCAAAAATAAAAGTATAAACCATTTCAAAGTGCTTAATAAGCAAACCAGAATTGGTATTTATTTTTTATTGCTCGACAGCCAGGGGCACACTCCAACACTCAGACATAATTGACAAAATAAGCATGGGTGTTTACTGAGTATGCCAGATCAGAGACAGTAGGGATGGCCAGGGATGTTTTCTTGATAAGTTTGTGAATTGGATCATTTTCCTGTCAAAATGTAACAAGTACTTTTGGTTGTCAGGGAAAATGTATGGAATTAAAAAGTACATTTTATTTATGAATGTAGTGAAGTGAAGTGAAAGTTATAATAAAATATATATAAATAGTAAAGTACAGATACCCCAAAAACAACTTAACTAGTACTTTAAAGTATTTTGGCTTAAATACGTTACACCTTTGCTAATTTTAGATATTAGTAAAGATAGGATTCAATTGAGAATAGTCTGATGGGTGAAAATATGATCACTTGATGAGAGAACAGTGTGTGCAGCCTGAAGCAAGGTAGAGAGCAAGCTCTTTTCTTTTTTTTATGACTTTCTAAAATCATCATTAGCCCATAGTCGCATCATGCAGACCATATATATTTAAATTTCTAAAATGTGTGTCTTTCACTACTAAAATTTTTACATAACTCAATCTAGGATATACAGTGGCAAGAAAAAGTATGTGAACCGTTTGGAATTATCTGGATTTCTGCATAAATTGATCATCAAATTTGAAATGATCTTCATCTAAGTCACAACAATAGACAAACATAGGGTGCTTAAACTAATAAGACACAAATTATTGTATTTTCTTGTCTATATTGTATATATAATTTAAACATTAACAGTGTAGGTTGGGGAAAGTATGTGAGCCCGAAGGCTAATTGGAGTCTGCTAACCTGGAGTCGAATCAATGGGACGAGATTAGAGATGTTGGTTAGAGCTGCCTTGCCCTATAAAAAACACTCACAAAATATGAGTTTGCTATTCACAAGAAGCATTGCCTGATGTGAACCACGCCTCAAACAAAAGAGATCTCAGAAGACCTAAGATTAAGAATGGTTGACTTGCATAAAGCTAGAACGGGTTACAAAAGTATCTCTAAAAGCCTTGATGTTCATCATTCAGCGGTAAGACAAATGGTCTATAAATGGAGAAAGTTCAGCATTGTTGCTACTCTCCCTAGGAGTGGCCGTCCTGCAAAGATGACTGCAAGAGCACAGCGCAGAATGCTCAATGAGGTTAAGAAGAATCCTAGAGTGTCAGCTAAAGACTTACAGAAATCTCTGGAACATGTTAACATCTCTGTTGACCAGTCTACGATACGTAAAACACTAAACAAGAATGGTGTTCATGGGAGGACACCATGGAAGGAGCCACTGCTGTCCAAAAAAACCCATTGCTGCACATCTGAAGTTTGCAAAAGTGCACCTGGATGTTCCAAAGCACTACTGACAAAATATTCTGTGGACAAAGGAAACTAAAGTTGTGTTGTTTGGAAGGAACACAACACTGTGGAGAAAAAAAGGCACAGCACACCAACATCAAAACCTTGTCCCAACTGTGAAGTATGGTGGAGGGAGTCATAGTTTGGGGCTGCCTCATGAATTCCCAAGTTTATCAAGACATTTTGCAGGAGAATGTTAGGCTATCTGTCCACGAATTGAAGCTCAACAGAAGTTGGTTGACGCAACAGGACAACGACCCAGAACACAGAAGTAAATCAGCATAAGAAAATACGCCTTCTGGAGTGGTCCAGTCAGAGTCCTGACCTCAACCTGATTTGAGTTGCTGTGGCATGACCTCGAGAGAGCAGTTCACACCAGACATCCCAAGAATATTATTGAACTGAAACAGTTTCGTAAAGAGGAATGGTCCAAAATTCCTCCTGAACGTTGTGCAGGTCTGATCTGCAACTACAGAAAATGTTTGGTTGAGGTTATTGCTGCCAATGGAGGGTCAAGCAGTTATTAAATCCAAGGGTTGACATATTTTTCCCACCCCGTAAGTGTAATGTTTACATGGTGTGTTCAATAAAGACATGAAAATGTATAATTGTTTGTGTGTTATTAGTTTAAGCAGACTGTCTATTGTTGTGACTTAAAATATGATCTTATCTTCATCTATGACCAATTTATGCAGAAATCCAGGTAATTCCAAACGGTTCACATACTTTTTCTTGCTACTGTAGTACCTGTTTTAAATTGATCACTTTTACACAGCCACTTTTATTTTATACAGCGAAGCTCAATTATAATATAAAATAATGGCATGGGACTGAAGCATATCTTGTCTAATAAATGAACAACTCTACAGCCTTATGGCAGGGTGCATAGCCAGATAACATTTGGCTAACTCATATTCTGTTCTTCTGAAATACATTTTCTTAAAATAAATAATGAATTTATTGTGATGGTGTATATTAAATAGATGGATAGACAATAAATGTGTTTGTTAATTAGTCTACCTGTCAATTACCTTGAGACCAGCAGTCTTTTGCATGACAATAACCAGTTGACAAAATGTAATGTCTGGCATTGATTTTTCCACGTTGAATGACCTTTGTCTTGTCTCTATCTCCCTGTAGAGTGATTCTAAGGTGGTGCCCCAGACAGATCTGGTACCTACCCTTGCCCTGCTCCTGGGCATACCCATCCCCTACAGCCAGTGTGGGCATGTCCTGCTGCCTCGGTTCCCTGCAGACAGCCAGATAGGGGGGTGCACCAGCAGGTCTCAGCCAGGCGGAGGCGCTGTGGATCAATGCCAAACAGGTCATCACAGAGCTGTAATCATGCCAGATACATTCATGTGCTGTATATTGAATAATACAGTTTACTGCACGTCTCTGCACATATTTGAACCATGAATAGCCAAAGACATCGAGGGTCTGTCTCTCAGCTGCATGCAGACTGCTCCCGCCGCCTCCTCTGAGTACCTCACCACTGTCAATGATGGCCACTCTCCCACCCCAGAGCTAGTGACCTCCTTGCAACTGTACCTGACCTCTGTTCGGGAATACCTGCCGAGCCACATGGGCATGCTTCGACCCAGCCAAGATGGCTGCCGGCATAGCTTTCCTGGCATGTACCTGCGTGGTATGATGTCCTCTGTGCTGGTGAGGGAGAGTGGTCTGCTGAGGGTCCCTTTGGTGGCAGCCACTGGGGTAGGGGTGTGTATAGCTGCAGGTCAGCTGTTTACACAGGGCTATGCTGAGGGGTCCTGGTGCCTAGCGGCTGTAGCCCTCTCCTCTGAGGTACTGCTGAGAGCCTGACTGGGCCAGCAAGATTGCTGAGGGTAGAGAGGTGGCCCCAAGGAGTGACTGACTGACCCTGCCTTGCTTCTTATTAACCCCTCCCCTCCTGGTGCTCCTCCTGCGCTGTGACTCCCTGCTCTCTGACAGCTATGTAATAGCACAGGGCTGTGTGGTCACCTTTCTGCTTTTCTCCTTGAGCCTCTGTCTCCTTCCATCTCACCTGGGACGGCCATGACCCTCTGGCCTGCCTGGGGGTGTTTTTAGGCTCTCTCTCCCACTCCTTTCATGGTTGTCAGGAGGAGCCATCCCTGCCATCCCTTCCTGTTCCCCTCCCGCCTGTCACAGGTGCAGGACAGCTGTCTGAAGAACCTGATCTACATCCTGTCTCTGGCCTTTCTGGGCTCCTGGATCTACAGTAACTGCTGTGGCGCTGCAGCAACCTGAACAGTCCTGGTGGTACGGTGTTCACGGCCTGCTGGATCCTGCCCCGGCTGTCGGTCTGTTTTGGGCTGCAGTGGGCTATGGCTGAAACCCCGGAGGACAGCTTTAGGAACCTGGTTGAGCTGATCAGCCTGGTCCAGCGGGCCCTCCTCAGGGCTCCCTTCTCTGTGCTGGGTTTAGGGCTAGCCCTGCTCTGGCTGGACCCCCCTCACCGTATTCATCAAGACCAGGGTACCAGCCCCTGTCCAAGGCCCTGGATCAAATCCCCTCCCACCCCGCTACAGGGCCAGCACAGGCATCAGCCCCCAGGCAGAGCTGCACCACCTCCTCTCCCCGCTCTACCAGCGCATGCACTGCTCTCTGGAGGAACCAGCCAGGCAGGCCAAATATATTTTATATTTGAGATTCTTCAAATAGCCACCCTTTGCCTTGATGACAGCTTTGCACACTCCTGGCATTCTCGAAGGAGTTCCCACATATGCTGAGCACTTGTTGGCTGCTTTTCCTTCACTCTGGGGTCCGACTCATCCCAAACCATATCAATTGGGTTGAGGTCGGGGGATTGTGGAGGCCACGTCATCTGATGCAGCACTCCATCACTCTCTTTCTTAGTCAAATAGCCCCTAACAAGCCCGGAGGTGTGTTGGGTCATTGTCCTGTTGAAAAACAAATGATAGTCCCACTAAGCACAAACCAGATGGCATGGCTTATCACTGCAGAATGCTGTGGTAGCCATGCTGGTTAAGTGTAGATTGAATTCTAAATAAATCACAGATATATATTGATTATGAATATGAAGCTCAGTTTTTGCTGACGTGTCTGTATGTTTGCGCGTGTGCAGTGGCTTGGCCGCTGGTGTGTGGGGGAAGAGGAAGCAGTGGGGAGGAAGGCGAGGACAATGCTATCATGGAGATGAGACTGACAGAGAGTCCCCAGCAGTTCAGCTCTGCCCTTCTTCAGCTAGCAACACGCTACCTATTCATTAATGGGGCACATATAAACAAACACAGACACACCCCTGCGATTGACTCAGGACCTCCTCTCCTCTCTTCTCTGATCTTTGCATCAGTCTGTGCAACTGGTATCCTCAGGAGACATCTAAGGGTGTGGAAGATTTTTGCACTCAAGTGCCAATTCACATGAATCACAGTATATGTTTTTAGTGTCCTTCCTTTCTGCTCTGTGTGATAGATCATGCTCTCAAAGGGAGTCGTGCGTAATTCTATACCTTGTTATTAATCATCACATCTTCTCTGCCATTTTATTAAGCATTATTTATTTTCTAAAAATCTCTAAATTTGCAGGTTGATGTTCGAGGCCTAAGGGTTCCCGGAGCAGTGTCTTTGTTCTGGTGGAGGTGACCCTCGTGATGAGGCACCCCCACAACATGATTCTGCCACCCCTGTGCTTCATGGTTGGGATGGTGTTGTTTGGCTTGCAAGCCTCCCCCTTTTTCCTCCACAAACATAACGATGGTCATTATGGACAAACAGTTCTATATTTGTTTCATCAGACCAGAGGACATTTCTCCAAAAAGTACAATATTTGTCCCCATTTGCCGTTGCAAACCGTAGTCTGGCTTTTTTTATGGCGGTTTTGGAGCAGTGGCTTCTTCCTTGCTGAGTGGCCTTTCAGGTTATGTCGATATAGGACTAATTTTACTGTGGATATAGATACATTTTTACCTGTTTGCTCCAGCATCTTCACAAGGTCCTTTGTTGTTGTTCTGGGATTGATTTGTACTTTTTGCACCGAAGTACGTTCATCTCTAGGAGTCTGAACGCGTCTCCTTCCTGAGCGATATGACGGCTGCTTGGTCCCATGGTGTTTACACTTGCGTACTATTGTTTGTTCAGATGCACGTGGTACCTTCAGGCATTTGGAAATTGCTCCCAAGGATGAACCAGACTTGGGGGTCTAAAATGATTTTTCTGAGGTCTGGTCTGATTTCTTTTGATTTTCCCATAATGCAAGCAAAGAGGCACTGAGTTTGAAGGTAGGCATTGAAATACATCCACAGGTACACCTCCAATTGACTCAAATTATGTCAATTATCAGAAGCTTCTAAAGCCATGTCATCATTTTCTGGAATTTGACAGCTGTTTAAAGGCACTTTGTGTATGTTAACTTCTGACCCACTGGAATTGTGACACTGAATTATAAGTGAAATAATTGTCTGTAAACAATTGTTGGAAAAATTACTTGTGTCATGCAAACAGTAATGTCCTAACCGACTTGC
This sequence comes from Oncorhynchus keta, assembly GCF_023373465.1. Taxonomy (NCBI): domain Eukaryota; kingdom Metazoa; phylum Chordata; class Actinopteri; order Salmoniformes; family Salmonidae; genus Oncorhynchus; species Oncorhynchus keta. The sequence goes on from NC_068426.1 coordinate 20,686,235, forward strand.
CAAAACTATAGTTTGTTAACAAGAAATTTGTGGAGTGGTTGAAAAACAAGTTTTAATGACTCCAACCTATGTCAACTTCCGACTTCAACTTTGTGTGTGTGTGTATATATATACACTGCTCAAAAAATAAAGGGAACACTAAAATAACACATCCTAGATCTGAATGAATGAAATATTCTTATTAAATACTTTTTTCTTTACATAGTTGAATGTGCTGACAACAAAATCACAAAAAATTATAAGTGAAAATCACATTTCTGAATTTGGAGTCACACTCAAAATTAAAGTGGAAAACCACACTACAAGCTGATCCAACTTTGATGTAATGTCCTTAAAACAAGTCAAAATGAGGCTCAGTAGTGTGTGTGGCCTTCACATTTACATTACATTTACATTTAAGTCATTTAGCAGACGCTCTTATCCACGTGCCTGTATGACCTCCCTACAACGCCTGGGCATGCTCCTGACCTGGACTAAAGAATCCGCCAACTCCTGGACAGTCTGTGGTGCAACATGACGTTGGTGGATGGAGCGAGACATGATGTCCCAGATGTGCTCAATTGGATTCAGGTCTGGGGAACGGGGGGGCCAGTCCATAGCATCAATGCTTTCCTCTTGCAGGAACTGCTGACACACTCCAGCCACATGAGGTCTAGCATTGTCTTGCATTAGGAGGAACCCAGGGCTAACCGCACCAGCATATATATCACAAGGGGTCTGAGGATCTCATCTCGGTACCTAATGGCAGTCAAGCTATCTCTGGCGAGCACATGGAGGGCTGTGCGGCCCCCCCAAAGAAATGCCACCCCACACCATGACTGACCCACCGCCAAACCGGTCATGCTGGAGGATGTTGCAGGCAGTAGAACGTTCTCCACGGCGTCTCCAGACTCTGTCACGTCTGTCACATGCTCAGTGTGAACCTGCTTTCATCTGTGAAGAGCACAGGGCGCCAGTGGCGAATTTGCCAATCTTGGTGTTCTCTGGCAAATGCCAAACGTCCTGCACGGTGTTGGGCGGTAAGCACAACCCCCACCTGTGGACGTCGGGCCCTCATACCACCCTCATGGAGTCTGTTTCTGACCCGTTTGAGCAGACACATGCGCATTTGTGGCCTGCTGGAGGTCATTTTGCAGGGCTCTGGCAGTGCTCCTCCTGCTCCTCCTTGCCCAAAGGCGGAGGTAGCGGTCCTGCTGCTGGGTTGTTGCCCTCCTACGGCCTCCTCCACGTCTCCTGATGTACTGGCCTGTCTCCTGGTAGCGCCTCCATGCTCTGGACACTACGCTGATAGACACAGCAAACCTTCTTGCCCCAGCTCGCATTGATGTGCCATCCTGGATGAGCTGTACTACCTGAGCCACTTGTGTGGGTTGTAGACTCCGTCTCATGCTACCACTAGAGTGAAAGCACCACCAGCATTCAAAAGTGACCAAACATCAGCCAGGAAGCATAGGAACTGAGAAGTGGTTTGTGGTCACCACCTGCAGAACCACTCCTTTATTGGGGGTGTCTTGCTAATTGCCTATAATTTCCACCTGTTGTCTAGTGGACAGTTTGATTTCACAGAAGTGTGATTGACTTGGAGTTACATTGTGTTGTTTTTAAGTGTTCCCTTTTTGAGCAATGTATGTATGTATGTATGTATGTATGTACATACATGTGTGTATGTATGTACACACACACACACACACACAGTTGTGGCCAAAAGTTTTGAGAATGACACAAATATAAATTTTCAAAGTTTGCTGCTTCAGTGTCTTTAGATTTTTTTGTCAGATGTTACTATGGAATACTGAAGTATAATTTCAAGCATGTCATAGTGTCAAAGGCTTTTATTGACAATTACATGAAGTTGATGCAAAGAGTCAATATTTGCAGTGTTGACCCTTCTTTTTCAAGACCTCTACAATCCACCTTGGCATGCTGTCAATTACTTCTGGGCCACATCCTGACTGATGGCAGCCCAATCTTGCATAATCAATGCTTGGAGTTTATGAATTTGTGTGTTTTTATTTGTCCACCTGCCTCTTGAGGATTGACCACAAGTTCTCAATGGGATTAAGGTCTGGGGAGTTTCCTGGCCATGGACCCAAAATATCGATGTTTTGCTCCCCGAGCCACTTAGTTATCACTTTTGCCTTATGGCAAGGTGCTCCATGCTGGAAAAGGCATTGTTCGTCACCAAACTGTTGGGAGAAGTTGCTCTCAGAGGATGTGGCTTATTCATGGCTGTGTTCTTAGGCAAAATTGTGAGTGAGCCCACTCCCTTGGCTGATAAGCAACCCCACACATGAATGGCCTCAGGATTCTTTACTGTTGGCATGACACAGGACTGATGGTAGCGCTCACCTTGTCTTCTCCGGACAAGCTTTTTTTCCGGATGCCCCAAACAATCGGGACGGGGATTCATCAGAGAAAATGACTTTACCCAAGTCCTCAGCAGTCCAATCCCTGTACCTTTTGTATAATATCATTCTGTCCCTGATGGTTTTCCTTGTTGAGAAGTGGCTTCTTTGCTGTCCTTCTTGACACCAGGCCATCCTCCAAAAGTCTTTGCCTCACTGTGCGTGCAGATGCACTCACACCTGCCTGCTGCCATTCCTGAGCAAGCTCTGTACTGGTGGTGCCCCGATCCCGCAGCTGAATCAACTTTAGGAGACGGTCCTGGAGCTTGCTGGTCTTTCTTGGGCGCCCTGAAGCCTTCTCACAACAATTGAACCGCTCTCCTTGAAGTTGTTGATGATCCGATAAATGGTTGATTTAGGTGCAATCTTACTGGCAGCAAATTCCAAATGCAGTGGAAATGTTATTTTGGGATTCAGTTAATTTGCATGGCAAAGAGGGACTTTGCAATTCATTTGATCACTTCAGAATATTCTGGAGGATATGCAAATTTCCATTATACAAACTGAGGCAGCAGACTTTGAAAATTAATAATTGTGTCATTTTAAAAACTTTTGGCCACGTGTGTGTGTGTGTGTGTGTGTGTGTGTGTGTGTGTGTGTGTGTGTGTGTGTGTGTGTGTGTGTGTGTGTGTGTGTGTGTGTGTGTGTGTGTGTGTGTGTGTGTGTGTGTGTGTGTGTGTGTGTGTGTGTGTGTGTGTGTGTGCGTGTGTGTATAATATATAGAGTGATATTGGCACGCCTTGTTATTAGTATTGATGAGTGACATTTTGAAGTGTTAGTAGGTTTTCTGTCTCTTCTCCAGAGGTAGGTAATTCCCAGAATAACAAAGGAAGACTTCCTGTCAGTCAGGCTGATGCATGTAACATGTCAAGGTACTATACTATCCCTGCAATCACACAACTCCTGAACAGAATAGCTCTGCTCGAATGCTTGTAATGTGTCGCTGACTAACACGTGAAACACTGTCCAGTTTTTCTTAAACAAATTGTAGCTGAAAAGGCACAGTTACACTTAAAACATTAAACAATTATAATAATTGGGGAGTCTCCTGTCTCAATTCTATAGAAGGGGCCACATGCACTCCCAGCCAAAGAGAAGAGTCCATGTGCAGCCCATTTTCACAGCTTGGTTGAGGCTGTGAGGCAGGTATTTATATGTTTTGTTGATTCAAGGTTAGATCAGCATGGCTCTGAGAAAGTGGGAAACCTCTGCTGTGCCTGGGGAATTCTGGGAATTGTAGCGATTGACCACTAGCCAGGGTGACACTCCCCTCTGGTCAAACAGCCTTATCTTTGATTGTTGCAGAGTGAACTCAGGCTTTCCACAACTCTCCGATTCTTCATTATCACCCAGTAGAAGATTAACCTCATAATCATGTACAAATATACAGTGCTACTACCACAGCCTTTCCTTGAACACAATGCTAATAACTAGAAATCACATGACTAACACTGTCAGACTATGAAGGAATAGTTGTGCAAGACAAGTGCCATATACGGTACATTGTTAAACAATAATGCTTTTAGTGAGGCTTATTTCAGAAGCTAGGATTGTTTTCGTATGGCATTGCTTTCGTGTGAAATGAGGTGTACATAGCGTGCCGTTGTTGTTCTTACGGTATCTGGCTGGGATACTGGTGAGATGAGTTCCCCAAAACCAAGGATTCTTGAAACTGTTACAGGAATTGTCTGCATGGACTGCTGGCCAAAAACAAGCCAGAGTCTGTAGTCTACTGTCATACATACAGCCCTGTTAGTACTGGCTAATTGTTAATACAACTACATTACTCTGTAATGACAGTGACACGTGTGTATGAAAATACACTGAGCACAGCATCAGCAGGCCTGCTTAAACATAGGTGCTCACCTCATGTCAGACCTATTACTGATAACCACCAAGGTCTATTAGGGTTTGTTACTGGTTAAGGTATTAAACATGCATGGCCTGTGAAACAGAAGAACATGAGAACAGACATTAGCACCGTCATCCAGTCTCGGTAGCTCCAGAGCCGTTGGTTATGCACGTCACTGTTGCAGCAGAGCAAAGCACTGACTGACAGTCCCCTTACCTCCACTGGATGGCTGCCATCTACTGTGCAAAGCCTTACTTCCCTGCATATCCTGTACCTCTCATGCTAATACAGTGGCAGGAGCTCTATTTCCCGTAATATATTTACACAACAACAATGCCAGCAGAGACCTGGCAGACGTTGAATAGAGTTATAAGAAGCGGGTGAGAGTTGACAGACAATGGGTCGATTTTATGGTCCATGTCACTTTTTAAAGAGCTGTCACAATGACGGATAATTCCTCGTAACCCATCTGAACAAATATTACGAGATACAAGTTTGAACAGGCAAGTTCATCAGAAATGTGGTGGGGTTAGTTAAGTTTGATATAACAAAATGGGAAAACGGCTGTGCCAGTCGTTATAAGCCATGCAACTATTTTGAGTGCAAAGATTTTTGAACCAACTGAGGAGATGTATTAATAAGTACTTTGTATTTATCTGCCATACTGTGTACCCCTTTGATAAAACACATTGTTAAAGGAGCTGCTGTAATCACTGCGTTTTGGAGTAATAGGCTACCTCTCTCTGGCTGGATCTATCATAGAGACCCCATTAATAGCAAAATGAGCTGGAAGGGAGAAAGATTTGTCTTGATGCAGGACCAAAGTAAACACTAAGCCTTCGCCTCTCACTTCATGCCTCATCAGGCTTCATAAACCCACTTTGGATCACATTGCAGAAGGAAAAGGTTTGTATACCACTGTTGAGTTTCAGCCTAGACCTGACAGGTTTAGGTTAGTTTAAACAACCACTGGAATTTTTATTTATTTATTTTTATTTCACCTTTATTTAACCAGGTAGGCAAGTTGAGAACAAGTTCTCATTTACAATTGCGACCTGGCCAAGATAAAGCAAAGCAGTTCGACAGATACAACGACACAGAGTTACACATGGAGTAAAACAAACATACAGTCAATAATACAGTATAAACAAGTCTATATACAATGTGAGCAAATGAGGTGAGAAGGGAGGTAAAGGCAAAAAAGGCCATGGTGGCAAAGTAAATACAATATAGCAAGTAAAACACTGGAATGGTAGTTTTGCAATGGAAGAATGTGCAAAGTAGAAATAAAAATAATGGTGTGCAAAGAAGCAAAATTAATTAATTAATTAAATACAGTTGGGAAAGAGGTAGTTGTTTGGGCTAAATTATAGGTGTGCTATGTACAGGTGCATGGAATGGACAGGTAACTGCCAAAATAATGGAAACACTTGAGGAAATTAGGGATACAAAGTGTATTGAAAGCAGGTGCTTCCACACAGGTGTGGTTCCTGAGTTAATTCAGCAATTAACATCACATCATGCTTAGGGTCATGTATAAAAATGCTGGATAGACCATTATTTTGACCACCGTGGCTATGCCTCCATAGGATGACAATGCCCCATCCACAGAGCTTGATTGGTCACTAAATGGTTTGATGAGCATGAAAACAATGTAAACCATGCTATAACTGCCTAAGTTACCAGATCTCAACCCAAGTGAACACTTATGGGAGATTCTACCACCATCAACAAAACAGCTAATTATGGAATTTCTCGCGGAAGAATCCCTCCAATAGAGTTCCAGACACCTGTAGAACGTATGCCAAGCTGCATTGAAGCTGTTCTGGCTCGTGGTGGCTCAACGCCCTATTAAGACGCTTTATGTTGGTGTTTTCTTTATTTTGTCAGTTACCTGTATAGTTCATGCTACAGTGCATTTGACATGTTCTTTCATGATGATTGCAGGTTATGGTCGAAAGACACAACATAAAGGTACACTACATTACCAAAATGATGTGGACACCTGCTTGCCTAACATCTCATTCCAAAATCATGGGCATTAATATGGAGTTGGTCCCACCTTTGCTGCTATAACAGCCTCTACTCTTCTAGGAAGGATATCCACTAGATGTTGGAACATTGCTGCGGGGGCTTCCATTCAGCCACAAGAGCATTGGTGAGGTTGGGCAATGATGTTGGGGGATTAGGCCTGGCTTGCAGTCGGCGTTCCAATTCATCCCAAAGGTACTTGATGGGGTTGAGGTCAGGGCTCTGTGCAGGCCAATCAAGTTCTTCCACACCGATCTTGACAAACCATTTCCATATGGACCACACTTTGTGCACGGGGGCATTGTGCACAGTATTGCCAGGAATGTCATTGTATGCTGCAGCGTTAAGAATTCCCTTCAATGGAACTAAGGGGCCCGAAACATGAAAAACATCCGCAGACCATTATTCCTCCTCCACCAAACTTTACAGTTGGCACTATGCATTGGAGCAGGTAGCATTCTCCTGGCATCCGCCAAACCAAGATTCATCCGTCGGACTGCCAGATGGTGAAGAGTGATTCATCACTCCAGAGAACACGTTTCCGCTGCTCCAGAGTCCAATGGCGGAGAGCTTTTCACCACTCCAGCCGAAGCTTGGCATTGTGCATGGTGATCTTAGGTTTGTGTGCAGCTACTTGGACATGGAAACCCATTTCATAAAGCTTCCAACGAACAGTTCTTGTGCTGACGTTGCTTCCAAAGGCAGGTTGGAACTCAGCACTCGGCGGTCCCGCTCTGTGCGCTTGTGTGGCCTACTATTTTCCGGCTGAGACGTTGTTACTCCAGGACGTATCCACATCACAATAACAGCTGACCGGAACAGCTCTAGCAGGGCAGAAATTTGACGAACTTACTTGTTGGGAAGGTGACATCTTATGTTGAAATTCACTGAGCTCTTCAGTAAGGCCATTCTACTGCCAATGTTTGTCTATGGAGATTGCATGGCTGTGTGCTCAATTGTATACACCTGTCAGCAACACGTGTGGCTGAAATAGCTAAATCTACTAATTTGAAGGGGTGTCCATGTTCTTTTGTATATACTGTATAGTGTACCTCAGACCTGTGTTTTGTCTGTCACACAGTAATAAACACATACATAAAAGAAAGAGCACTGACTGACAATAACAGCCCCCCTCTTCCATATACACACGCACACATCCAGATGCACACAGACACACAGGAATGTGGCCATCCTAATTCTGGGATATCAGTAATTATAGATGAGGTACAGCTGAAGCCGGAAGTTTACATACACTTAGGTTGGAGTCATTTAAACTCATTTTTCAACCACTCCACAAATTTCTTGTTAACAAACTATAGTTTTGGCAAGTCGGTTAGGGCATCTACTTTGTGCTTGACACAAGTCATTTTTTCAACAATTGTTTACAGACATGTTATTTCACTTACATATCACTGTATCACAATTCCAGTGGGTCAGAAGTTTACATACACTAAGTTGACTGCCTTTAAACAGCTTGGAAAATTCCAGAAAATGATGTCATGGATTTAGAAGCTTCTGATAGGCTAATTGACATCATTTGAGTCAATTGGAGGTGTACCTGTGGATGTATTTCAAGGCCTACCTTCACACCCAGTGCCTCCTCTTTTGTCTCCAAGAGATGAACGTACTTTGGTGTGAAAAGTACAAATCAATCCCAGAACAACAACAAAGGACCCTGTGAAGATGCTGGAGGAAACAGGTACAAAGGTATCTATATACACTGTAAAACTAGTCCTTTTATCGACATAACCTGAAAGGCCACTCGGCAAGGAAGAAGCCACTGCTCCAAAACGTCCATTAAAAAGCCAGACTACGATTTGCAACTGCACATGTAGAAATGTCCTCTGGTCTGATGAAACAAATATATAACTGTTTGGCCATAATGACCATCGTTATGTTCGGAGGAAAAAGGGGGAGGCTTCAAAGCCGAAGAACACCATCCCAACCATGAAGCACGGGGGTGGCAGCATCATGTTGTGGGGTTGCTTTTCTGCAGGAGGTACTAGTGCACTTCACAAAATAGATGGCATCATGAGGGAAGAAAATTATGTGGATATATTGAATCTCAAGACATCAGTCAAGTTAAAGCTTGGTCGCAAATAGGTCTTCCAAATGAACAAAGACCCCAAGCATACTTCCAAAGTTGTGTCAAAATGGCTTAAGGACAACAAAGTCAAGGTATTGGAGTGGCCATCACAAAGCCCTGACCTCAATCCTATAGAAAATGTGTGTGCAGAACTGAAAAGGTGTGTACGAGCAAGAAGGCTTACAAACCTGACTCAGATACACCAGCTCTGTCAGGAGTAATGGGCCAAAATTCACCCAACTTATTGTGGAAAGCTTGTGGAAGGCTACCTGAAACATTTGACACCAAGTTAAACAATTTAAAGGCAATGCTACCAAATACTAATTGAATGGATGTAAACTTCTGACCCACTGGGAATGTGATGAAAGAAATAAAAGCTAAAATAAATGATTATCTCTACTTATTTGACTTATTCTGACATTTCACATTATTCAAATTAAGTGGTGATCCTAACTGACCAAAGACAGGGATTTTTTAAATATATATTAGGCTAAGGTGTATGTAAACTTCCGACTTCAACTGTAGGTATTCCTCTTGTCCAGATGGGATAGAGCACTGTAATGGTGATTGCATTGTCTGTGGACCTGTTGGGGCGGTATTCAAACTGAAGTGGGTCTAGGGTGGCAGGTAAGGCGGAGGTGATATGATCCTTGACTAGTCTCTCAAAGCACTTCATGATGACAGAAGTGGGTGCTACGGGTTGGTAGTCATTTATTTCAGTTATCTTTCCTTTCTTGGGTACAGGAACAATGGTGGCCAACTTGAATCCTGTGGGGACAGCAGACTGGGATAGGGAGCGATTGAATATGTCTGTAAACACACCAGCCAGCTGGTCTGCACATGCTCTTAGGACACGGCAAGGGATGCCGTCTGGGCCAGCAGCCTTGTGAGGGTTAACACGTTTACATGTTTTACTCATGTCGGCCACGGAGAAAGGGGGGTGGGGTGCAGTCCTTGTAAGCGGGGGGCACGACAGTGGCACTGTATTATCCTCAAAGCAGGCAAAGAAGATTTTTAGTTTGTCTGGAAGCGCAATGTCAGTGTCCGCGACGTGGCTGGTTTTCTTTTTGTAGTCAGTGATTTCCTATACGCCCTGCCACATATGTTTCGTGTCTGAGCCTTTGAATTGTGACTCCACTTTGTCCCTGGCATTTCGCTTGTTTGATTGCCTTACAGAGGGAATACACTGTTTAAATTCACCCATATTCCCAGACCTCTTTCTGTGGTTAAATGCGGTGGTTTGTGCATTCAGTTTTGCGTGAATGCCGCCATCCATCCACGGTTTCTGATTAGGGTAGGTTTTAATAGTCACAGTGGGTGTCACGAACATCGTTGGAAGCATACTCGGACCAACGTGCAACGTGATCTGGGTTCCACATCTTTTTTTATTGAAGTGAACCGCACAACAAAACAATAAAGAAACAATGAAACGTGACTATGTGGTGCACATGCACAAAACACAAAATATTATCCCACAAACACAGGTGGGAAAATGCTACTTAAATATGATCCCCAATTAGAGACAACAATTACCAGCTGCCTCTAATTGGAAAAATTCAACTAGAACCCCACATGGAAATATTAAACTAGACTACCCCCTAATCACGCCCTGACCTACTCCACCATAGAGAAACAAGGGCTCTCTATGGTCAGGACGTGACAGTACCCCCCCCCCCCTCCAAAGGTGCGGACTCCGGCTGCAAAACCTTGAACCAAATGGGAGGGTTAGGGGGGATGACTAGTGTTGGTGGGGGCTCCGGTGCGGGTCGTAACCCCCGCCCAGACCCCATATCCGGCCACCGCGCCTGGCTGAACGCCGTGCCTGGACTGGGCATCGGTGCAAAGGATCCCTTCCCATCCAATATCTCCTCCCAAGTCCAGGATACCTTTTCCTCCTGGGCACGCTACTTGGTCCTGTTGTGGTGGGATATTCTGTCACGAACGTCGCTGGAAGCATACTCGAACTAACGTGCAGTGTGATCTGGGTTCCACATTTTTTTTATTGAAGTAAGTGAACCGCACAACAAAACAATAAAGAAACAACGAAATGTGACTAAATGGTGCACATGCACAAAACACAAAATATTATCCCACACAGATGGGAAAAAATGCTACCTAAATATGATCCCCAATTAGAGACAACGATTACCAGCTGCCTCTAATTGGGAATCATACAAATCACCAACATAGAAAAATTTAACTTGAACCCCACATAGAAATATTAAACTAGACCACCCCCTAGTCACGCCCTGACCTACTCCACCATAGAGAAACAAGGGCTCTCTATGGTCAGGATGTGACAGTGGGTACAACATCTCCAATGCACTTCCTTATAAACTCACTCACTGAGTCAACTCATAGATCGATGTTGTTCTCTGAGGCTGACTGGAACATATCCCAGTCTGCGTGATCAAAACAGTCTTGAAACGTGGATTCCGATTGGTCAAACCAGCGTTGAATGGTTCTCATCACTGGTACATCCTGTTTGAGTTTCTGCCTATAAGACAGCAGGAGCAAGATGGCGTCGTGGTTGGATTTGCCGAAGGGAGGGTGGGGTAGGGCTTTGTATTCATCGCGGGAGTAGCAGTGATCAAGTGTATTACCCCCGTGAGTACTGCAATCAATATGCTGATAGAATTTAGGTAGTCTTGTTCTCAAATTTGCTTTGTTAAAATCCCCAGCTACAATAAATGCAGCCTCAGGATATATGGTTTCCAGTTTACATAGAATCTAGTGAAGTTCCTTGATGTCCGTTGTGGTGTCTGCTTGGGGGGAATGTGCTGTACACAGCTAATATGGCCGGCATTTGATTTGGTAAGAATTCTAGGTCGGGTGAGCAGTAGGACTTGTGTTCCTGTATGTTGTTTTGATTACACCATGAGTCGTTAATCATGAAGCATACACCCCCACCCTTCCTCTTCCCAGAGAGGTGTTTATCTCTGTCGGCGCGATGCATGGAGAAGCCCGGTGGCTATTCCGACAATGTATCCCGAGAGAGCCATGTTTCCGTGAAACAGAGAATGTTGCAATCTCTGATGTCTCTCTGGAAGGCAATCGTTGCTTGAACTTCGTCTACCTTGTTGTCAAGAGACTGGAGTAGTATACTCGGGAGCGGTGGGCAATGTGCACGTCTACAGAGCCTGACCAGGAGGCCTTCTGCGGCACCGTTGTTTTGGGTCGGCTTCTGGGATTAGATCCATTGTCCTGGGTGGTGGTCCAAACAGAGGATCCTCTTTGGGAAAGTTGTATTCCTGGTCGTAATGTTGGTAAGTTGACTTCTCTCTTATATCCAATAGTTTTTCCCGGCTGTATGTAATAAGACTTAAGATTTCCTGGGGTAACAATGTAAGAAATTATACATGAAAAAAACAAAATACTGCATAGTTTCCTAAGGACTCGAAGCGAGGCGACCATGTCTGTCGGTGCCATTGACGATTTCATTAAAGTGTGTGTGTTTGTATGTGCTTGAGTGCCTGTTTTGTTGTTAAGGGTTAATGTAATCCGTCCTTAAATACTGCATCTGTGTGTGTGTGTGTATTGGGGAAATGTGGGTGGTGGTGGTGTTTTTATAACACCTCATCACCCACATGTATGGCTTTCAGAGGAGCACTTCAATATTTCATAAAATTAGCTCTTAAAAACGTAACCAGGTGCCCTGGAGCCAGACGACTTTATTGGGCTCACATCAAATTCAGTAGACTGACTGGAAGGAAGCTGAGTGAGGTGGGAGGTGTAGTGTTGTGTTTGTGTGGGCGGGTGTTAAAATTGATGGTTTGGGGAGATGGGCGGTATGCCTTGGATGTTTTAGTTATGGCCGATTTGTAGGAAAGTGGTTAGCTTGGGAACTGTGTAAATGTACAGAGCATGCTATCACTACAGGTTTATGGGAGAGTATAGAACTGAATACCAATCACACACACACACACACACACACACAAATCACCTATTGTTGTCTCGGTGGAACTCCCAGGGTGGGTCTTCTTGATAAGTCTGCTGTGACGTAACTGATGCCTTGACCTTTCGGCGTGGCTCCATTAGGGCGGGCGGACGGACAGATGGCCAGGCCCGGCTGTTCTCTCCCCCCTCCTGCTCTGGTGATGACTGTACTGCTACTGTTTACCACTGGGAGCAGGATGGTGGTGATTGTCCAGCATCCCCGTGGTGCCCTGTCTGTCAATAACACAGCACACCCCTAGAAGCTGGGTCAGTCAGCAATCCTCCCCCTGAGCTTAGTGGGACGCTGGCTAACCTTTACACTGAGCTTCATTCAGTCACACAAGAGACTATGCATAGACACACTCGGGCATTAATGGGCCCTGAACCTGCTGTCACTCTAAGTGAATCATTGCTGTGGTAAATAATAGTATTTGCTGTAAGCAAAATGTTATAAGGCTAAATCAAATGCGACTTTACACATTGATTGAGGTGCTACAGAGCTCTGTTTTGTGTTGACGTAGACTTACCTGTTACTGTTTACAGAGTTGCCAGTTAACATGGGACTAGAATATTATCATCGAAGAAGGATGCTCCCTCTCTCTCTTTCTCCAAGCTTGAATCTCAATTTAGAGATGGCTACAGTATCCAATCTTTTATTTCTCAGAAGAACAATATTGACAAACCCTCAGGGATAGTGCTCAGTGGTGTGCGTGGCAGTAGCCATACACTGTTAATATTTTTCTTCCTCCACAAGGTAGGGCTCCTTTCAAAACCAGCCAGCCCGGAAGAATGCGGTTTACTCTGTGCCTTTTACGATCTCACTGGAACCAGCATCAAATCAAATGTTATTTAAGTGTTAATGTAATCCGTTATGAAATACTGTGTCTGTGTGTATTGGAGAAACTTAGAGTGTTTTCATTGAGCCTCTCCATTCCGCTCTGGCCTCAACACTCCCTGGGCATGCTCCTTTATTTGTCCACTTAGCTGCTTAGGGTAAAATGGTTAGTCACTACTACCTACAGTGCTGTTGGCGTTTATTTATTTACTGTTTTGAACTCTTTTATTTATCTTGATAGAGCAGATGTCACCTAGTAAAAACACTAAACTCTCAACGACCATTTCAACTTTGGATGCTTTAGGGAAATGGTCAGATAATGGTTTTGATGGTGTGTTAAAATGAATTATTTATCTAAAGCCATTATTTTTGTTCCTTGGGAATTGGACACTTAGCATAGAAATACGTTGTACAGAGAGTGATTTAGGAGGGTTTATGCCATTCATTTATTTCAGCACTGTCACATAATTCCAAAGCATTTACCCTCTTAGGATTGAAGTAATGACCTACTTCAGGCCAGGATACCAGACAAGTGGACCTTCATTACATAAGCATAAACATGACATACTGCAGCACCTTGGAAAATGTATCAACATGTTCCCCTAACTAAGGCAAACTGTTATGTCCACAAAGCCAGGTCTGAAGCAATGCTTATGCAAGTATCATGAAGGCCTAATGCGTGGGCTTCAACCTTCATCCTAAGGAGATATTCCTTTCCAATGCATGATTTAAACTCCAATAAATAATCCTCAAAGCCGTACAAATCTAAATGGCAGTGTTCAAATACAAGATTGGAATGGCAGCAGGAGCAGAAAATTCTACTTTGTCATAGCATACATACGCAGTGGTTGGACTACTACATTACAAGAGAAAATGTACTTATGGCTGAATGTACAGGCCAGATACTGGGTTAGTGTCCATTACAATATCATAATCATCAAAAATATATGGATCTTGAACAAGTGAGTGGAAAAACTGAAAATAGCTTAGAGGGTATAGGAATAAATACAGCTTTTTAATGCATAATAATATGTCATTATACTTGTAGGTATGGCATGTCTTAATATATAATATTATGTATGCGGATAGCTGTTATTCCTGTTTGGTACATGTGCTGATCTGGAGCAGTTGCACGGTCAGTCCTATACACTCATTAACCAAGATTTGAAGGGGCTACAAAATCTCCCTAAATGACAGATTACTATTTTATGATCCACAAGTATGATGCCAAGTGATACAAAACAGTGTTACCATACGGAAGCTGATCCAAAAATGATGCTTTACCCAATAGCAGGATATGTGATAGTATAAGACAGCCTATCATTGCCATTCTAATCCAATTGAATTGATCATACAGAGGTTTGTAAGACTGTAGCATGACAAATTGACTGTATATAGTAGTTATCGTTTAGGGGAATGTGTGCCTACCAGGATACCCCAAGTCTTCAAAGCATCAGTGAATTGTTGGCTTGTGTTGAAAATGGGCTGTTGCTTTTTATGCTGTGTTTCAGGAGTATCTATAACCAGTGGATTGTCAGCTTGTGTTGTCAGGTTGTTTATCATTTTACCCTCAGTAAGTACTTGTAGGTCATTGATTGTTGCTGTCAGTGGGTCGTTGACTGTTGCTGTCAGTTGGTCATTGATCTATGGTGTGAAGCAGGAGATCTGTTGATGGCTTATTCTGTCAAGTCTCTGAGTGGTACAGTATTCCCCTACAGTGCAATGGTACCGGCTCACTTCCAGGGGAGGCCTTCTCTCTATGGTGGGGCCCGGCCCAGGCAAGGTGAGGTCGCTGGGGCTATAGGGGCAGACGGATATGCATTGCCGAGCTGTTGGGCCGGGCAGCGAGGATGTAGATGGCACTCTCCCTCAGGAAGTCATCCCAGCTCACTGGTCTGGTGATGGGAACAGAGAAGCGGTTAGGGAGCCATATCCTCTAAACTGAGGTCAACTAAGGACAGACACACACACACACACACACTCAAGCACGTATATGCCTGCAAACACACAATTATATTTATTATATACCTGTCATCTTTCTGAGTGCTTCTCTCACTGCTGGAGCTGGCTGGGCTGCTGTCAGATATTGGGCCAACATGGCTAATACTGCAGCAGGAAAATAACACACAAGACAGACAGATTCACTATACGCTACAATAGGTGGCATTGAGTTTCCAACATGTCTGCCAAGGACAAGACACCATTTAGCTTTGAAAAGCAATTAGTTTAATCTGTGAAGAGGTCAGGTAGAAATCTAATGCAAAACCACATTGAAAATATCTCAGTGGGTTATTGAGACCAAATGGCTTTCTTCCAGGCCACAGGCCAACTCATGAATTATTAAAGATAGAGGAAGAGACAGGCTCACGGTTTGCTCTGCATGTAAACCTCTTCGATGAAAGATGAATACTTGAACACTTTCTGCTACATCCTCAGTCTTGTTGCACTCTCTGGCTTAATAGTATGTATATATTATACACTGTGAGTAATCTCTATGAGCACATTGTGGTCTTGTCTGACCTAAGAGGTGAATTAGAATGCATGCTCGGTCCTTGGCGTAGGGACCAGACCCTTTCACATCCACTTGGCCCCCCGTGTCTTCTTAAAGCTGACGAGGGTAGCCTTCTAGAGCTTCTCACAGGAGAACAAAAGTTTGCCCTTTGAACCCTCTGAGAGGACTGGATATTTCTTATCCACAGCTCAAACCAACAGGGAGTCATCATATGAAGGGCTCTTTGTGTATAAGCAAGACATCTCAATTGTTCTTGGATTTTTATAGATCCCACCTGTAGTGTTTGCTCTATGATTCCAGTATTCCTCAGGTGGACTTTATCCTGGCCTTGGTGAGAGGGTGAGTGAAATTATGGGTGGAACTTCAAAAAGGAATAGGACGTGTGAGATTACTTGTGGATTGAGGGCTTGGAGACGCTAAAGAGAAGACAAAATACTGATAACCCATTGCTAACCCATGCAGTGCTTTGTCACTTACCCACAATTCACAGGAGAACACAATCCAATGAGTCTGAAGGATGGGACATAAGGTGATAAGGCGGATGGAATGGTATGACATGACATATAACAATGAAGGAGGCCAGCACAGGGTAGTCCATTCACACAGTCACATGCACGCACGCACACACTGACTCAATCAGTGAAGAATTGTGAATGAATCAGTACCTGAGAGAAAGTCTCCAATCACAGACAGTGCAATTATCCACACTGAGATGAGGAGCGGTGAGATTAAGAGAGGTGAGCGATATAAATAAATATTCTACTCAAAGAGGGTTCACTGTTTAATGAATTAGAATCAACTTTGTGCCGGTTGGCATTTATTGTCATGAATCTTGAACTGAAGGCAGCTCTGCAGAGTGGTCACCAGCTAGCACAGCCACAAAGTCATACAAATCTGATTTTAAACTTAACCTTAACCCTGACATTAACCGCACTGCTAACCCTAATGCCTAACCCTAACCTTAAACTAATACCAAACACTCAGTTCTGCCTCCAGGGCAATATTCTTGACAGTTTGGCGTATGCAGGACTTTCTCCATCAGAATTGTCATCAAACCCTTTATTTCAATGATTTATTTTCCCTAACCGTGCACCTGCATGCAAAGCAGAAAAGTACATTCCTCGGCTGCAACAGGGGAAATGAAACTGATGAAACCCCAGTAGTAAGCTTTAGTTCACACCTCTCAGGCACAGTCAATGACGTTTCTGCATCTCATGCCACGTTAAATTAAACATATCTTTGTTAAGTGTTATTAGTTCTAGAGTATGAAGCGGATTAAAGAGGCTTGAGGAATTTTTCACATTACCTTGTACTGATTGAGTTCTATTTTCCCCTTGAGTAGAAGCTCCTGACTGTGAGTCTGTGACAGACATTTAATTAACTTCTCAACCTCATCTCCTGTGGATGGATGGTTATGGGCTCAACAGTGTTGTGCTCACCTCACATTGCAGGACTGGGACTCCTTGCTGAGCTTCTGAAACCAGGACTGCTGGGCCCAACGGGTCTCTGCTCCTGTGACCACACTGTCTTTATCCAGGTCCAAACCCATGAACACTGACCGCACATGGTCCCGCTCCTTAGCACTCAACAGCCGCACCAAGGAGTTCTGGGAACAAAGGCATCCAGAGGATGAGAGTTTGTGTGTGTATGTGTCTATATGCACGTGTGTCAATGTGTAACACACCACACTTGAATGCCACAGATTTAGTGGGTTCTGATGGATTCTGGTACCTCTGTGCGGAACTTCTTGAGCACTTCCAGGGACTCGTGGTAGAGGAAGTCAGACCACTCGATCTGGCCCCTCTTCTCCGGGTCCAGGGCAGCGAATTGGGCCAACACCTCCTCCTCCTGTTCATCAGAGAGGTCCTTCTCAAACAGTTGCTTGGACACAAAGTGGCGGTACTGCAGCAGCTCATCTGACACCAGGCACGACTCTGTACAGCAAGAGCAGTTCATCACAACACCCACAAATTAATCTCCACAAGCAGTGATCCAGATGCAATTAGTTTATGATTATTATTAATTTCACAAATCCCGAGAACGCCTGTCATTTATATCACACATTGCGATGGAAACCAGGCTGAAGCACAATGTGCAGTTTTATAGAAACCTGTAACAGACAATTGCTAAGAAATACATACAGTAACAAGAAGTTACAGAGACATATTGATTAGTTACTATGAACTTGTTGTCATGACGTTTCCCTGTTGGGTGAGGCTTATGCCCCCCCCATAAATACCTTTTCTCCTATTCTCTCCACTCTACAGAATGGATTCTTGGAAAGGCCTTTGTAAACATAGAGATTGTATGGTAACATCTACAAGTTGGGGAATGGAACAATATTTCTGTAATCCAACCAGTTGAAAGTGTCCGTTCGTACTTAAAGACTATGATGTTAGAGAGTTGTTGTTTGGAACATTATTACCGATGACAGGACAACATAAATTGTATCTTAGAAAGTCTACACAGTCTAGTTATCAGATTCACATGGAATTGTTGTGAAATTTAAATGTTTAAATATGAAACTATTTGTGAAAAGTTTAAATTTTAGCCTTCTAAATGAGAGAATTGTTTTCATAAGTAAACTATGCTCACACAGTGGCCACGCCCAAGTGAACAGACATTGGTTGGAGAGGGATGAAACACGCCCTTCTCTTCTCCAGTATAAAAGCCCCTGTGACCCAATTCACATCAGACTAAGAAAACCCCAGCGTGAGCTGTGGTTGCGAATGGTTGAATATCCACTCTACATAATGAAATTTATATAAGATTTACATCACGCGGAAGTGACAATCACCACGCTGGAAGGATGAATTTCTACTAGACCATCCAGAATACAGCGCAAGCTGATTATGGTAATTTGGTATGAACTTTAAACTCTTATTTACTAAAGAAGTGATACATCCTAGACGTCAAGTTATCAGCTGCAGCTGTAAATGTACGTGGCCTAGGAAAGGACAGACAATCTCCTGAGAACAACAGGGTACTTCAACGTATCCGCTCTACAACACTATGACCAGAAAGATTATTCAAAGGACAATGGCAATCTCTGCTGGGCAAACCAGTCTTCCATCTTCGACCCATCTATCGAAGCGCAGCTCAGAGTAAATATAATCATGCATTTTCCTTTTACGAAAAGGCAGTAATTAGAAAGCATAAGATTCTGTATTTACAGTAGCATAGCTTCTCAAGGTCTGATAGAGACCCAATCCCCTTTGTCTCTCAATCTTCCCGCTCTTTCATTCAAACCCAACCCCCTTTCTTTGTGTAACCAGCTGTCATATCAGTTTTGTCCGCTAAGGACTTTTTCTTTTATGACATCATTAGTAATCGATGTATGATCTATCCTGTGTATATGTAATTCTGTGTGATTATTTAGGTTTATAGTAAATAAATAATTAAGCCAATTTTTGTATTGCTGATTCAACTTGTTAGCCAGGGTTCGTGCAGATAACCAAGAATTTTACGACATTCAGATGAGACTGAATAAGGTGATGATTAATAATGAACTGCTATTGATATAAAAGATCTTCAGATCTTTAAGAGTTTATTCGGGAAGACAGCTGCTCTATAAACACTGTTCCGTGGTGCCCCAGGTTATTAACAAGTTAACTGTTGCATAGTTTAATTCGATCATGTAATCAATCAAACATTTGGTAATCAATTTGATAAAATAGCCTGTCATATAATTTAATCAGTCAGAGACACGACATTGTGCATTACAAAAACAGAGAGCTTTGGCACCATTCGGTTCTCAGCAACCTTTTGCTTATGTGCTTAGAGGGTTGGCTCAGAGATGCTTGAAGTGAATGAGAACAACCTGTATATACAATGTACTGGGGGTATTGATCTATTAATCACTGTCTACAGTGCTATACCCAATAAAGCCTAGTTGTCCCAGATAATGCAGATCTGACGGCTGTGTTATGTATTGTTTTCTAGAGGTGCAGCAGAAGCACCATGACATTATGACTGACCAGGGATGATCTTGCACTGTTTGAAGGTTTCCATCAGGCTGTACATCTCCTCTTCAGTCAGGAGCAGGTTCACGTTGTCCTATGGGAGAAAGGGGCGAAGGTCACTATTAATGGGGAGAGATCTGATATAAACTCATGTCTGAAGCTAATTAAGTATGGGTCAGCCCAAAGTGTGCCCCGCTGCCCTCATATGCTCTCTAATGGAGCAAACCCTAGTGGATTCATGTGCTGTGTGTCTAAATTCAGTTCAGGGTGCATCATAAATGATCCAGAATGCCTTTGTTTGCTTATTATGCAGTTTCTCAGAAGCTATTTTTATAGACAAGTGTGTCAAGTGTGTACTAGATGGTTTGGAATAAACGACCATGGTAATAGGAAAATGTAAGCCCAGCAGCCATTTTACTACACTCCTTGGCAAGGGTGCAGTTCAGGTTGAACACACATTAAACCTTCTATTAAGTGAATTGTGTGCAGCAGGTGTGTGGAGGTTGCTAAGTTTCTCTACACTGTCTATCTCTGATGAGCAAGTTGCGGGGAGGGAGTTGGAGGATGAGAATGACAGACTGTAATACTTGGGGTGGATAATTGGCCATGATATGTGAAATCTCTGGATAGCCCAGGGTTATGGAAATCAGGCCGTTTTGATTTCCAGTAGCATCACCTCTGAAAATGTATTTGGATTTTATGCACTAATATGGAGCTCAAAACAGGATATGAGTCCAAAACTAGGGCTTTGGGTGTGCTCTTTGCATTCTTGCTAATCCCTTAAAGGAATCAAATAAACAATAGTTCCAGGAAAGACAGGCGTATCCCTTAAATAGTTTATTCTTCACATGTATGCTAAAGAGTCCAAACTCTGCCTGCCAGATATCATAAAATAAACTCTTCCTATGTGCCACTGATCTGGAACTGTGGTGCTGTCAGAACAGGAGCACACCAGAAGAGGAGGGGGTGCAGGAGTGGTGAATCAAATCTGGGGGCTGATGAAAATGGCCTGCTGGGTGACATTTGTACTTTTCCAGGATTTGCGTAAACACACTGCGTTCAACACGGGTCTGCAAATAAACCCATAAATGCGAGTGCATTGATCAGCTGTGTACCAGAGTCACTCACTCTCACTCGATATCCACAGTGCTCAATCTCCTCAGCACGGGGATACTGCTGACTTCATGTTTGAAAGAGAGAAAGCTTTTCTGTATCTGTACGTAGTGGGATGTGTTGAGCTGGGTGTCTAGTTAAACACCACAACCCACTTTCTTGGTTTGTGTTTGTGTATTCTCTGGCAGGTTTGTTAAACTATCGCTCAAGATCAGTTCATGGTGAACAAAACAAATCCCTTTTGAAATCCTCAGGGAGCATAACTAATCATAAGTGTCAACAATAGAAATCAATTGGATGACGCGCACTAGTTGTTTCCGATTTATATTTTAGTCTCCCGAGTAATGCTTAAAGTTTTTTTAAATGTATTTGTTCATCCACAATCCAAACAAGTTGAAATACAGTAGGTTACTCTATCCTGAGCACCAGGGGGAGTTATAAATGATTATAAATGATTACAAGCTATTAATTATTATGTTGCAAAGACCCTTAAGCAACCACAATAAAATAATAGGGACAAGAGGGTGACTTTTTGGTCTCCTCGATATTGGAAAAGTCTAGTCAGTGGTGACGGCAGCACCAGCTCTCACCACCTCAGGCAAATCCCCAAGCCCCGTGACTGTGGATGAGAGGAGATGTGAGAATGACACAACACCAAAGCTGTGAAATTACATTTCAAAGGGGTCATTTTGGATGACTTTCCCAGGCGATAAAATAAATTAGTGTTTGTCTGAAGCTTTGACAACAGTTCTTAGAGCTCAACTCTTCATAGATGAAAAGGTGTATTTTTCTCATTGTCACTTTCATCTTCTTCCACTATCACGCTTCTCTTCACTTTCTGCCTCACACTCATACTGATTATGGGCCAGCGAGGAAGAAGTCAATTGGCCCTATCGATGTCCCTTCTCAAACTGTCTAAAAACGGCCTCTTTTGTACTCATCAAAGTCTCTCAATCAGCTTCAACTCTCACAGTCTGCAAAAATACAGATGTAGGATCCTAATTTGAGCCAGTTCGCACCAGCAGGAAAATAATCCGTCAGCAACAGGAAATGTTCATTATCATGTGGATTATAATTATTTGACAGTTTTTGTACGATTTTATTACATTCTGCGTAAGGGAAAATCAAGTCTGAAATTTCAAAGTGAAAATTACAAACTTCAGAAGGCTTTTTTAATTCTCAAATACACTATAAGTAAATTATCCTGCAACAGACGGATCAAATTAATATCCTACATCAGTAAGATAAGCCCTCTACATTAGTCCGAAGAGCACTTTAGGAATTGCACCCTTACGCTGTCTATACTTTAATTGTACCATATTGCACATTGCTTCTCCAAAGATTAGTGGAGTGTCCTTCATGTTGAAGACAAGCTATTTAATTCATTATGAGATTAAGAATCTTGGCACGCATTCAACATTTCCTCCAAATGATGTATTACTGTCCTTTTATAAACATACACTTGGGAAAGAGGATCTGTCTGGAAGTGTAGTAAGAGAATACACTTATATACAGATGTGTGTGTGGGTGCAAGGTGTGTTCAGGTTCATAAAGTGTGTGTTGTTTAAAGTTGTGACTGTTATAGTCACAGTAGTGGGTATGCATCATACAAAGGTGAAATAGCGGTCTTTGTGGAGTGTGGTTGGTCTTTGTGAATAGCCAATAGGAGGTGATTATTGACTGAGTGACTGACGCAGTAGTAACAGCTCCAGCCTGTCGCGGTGTGAGCTGTCTCCCTCATCTCCTGCAGGAGTTCGGGACGCACGTAGCCCATTTCACTCAGACAGCCATCATGGAAGACCCGTGTGCAGGTCCTGCAGGGAAACAGGTCGTCGGCCGTCCACACCTCACACACCTCACACATCTCATCGTTCACCGGCTGGGGAAAAGGCAAATCAGGTCATTGGGTTAAAGACCATACTCCTAAAGCATGAGGTGGGGGTTGAATCCTAAGTAGGAGATTTGTAAGTTCTGTTCCAAATCCACTAGCTGAAAGATCCATCTACTGTATATGTCTGAGAATCATATGTAGTCACTGACTTATCCAAATGACTAAGTAGTATGGGCTGAAAAAAGGATTTTGATCCTATAACGGTAAAGTCATATCTACTTCACCAGAGAAAGATGAACTCGTGAATACCATTTTTATGTCTCTGAGTGCAGTATGAAGGAAGTTGCTAACTAGCGCTAGCATTCTTGCAGATAAGACTTCCATAGACTTCCAGTCATTGCGCTAAAGCTAGTTGGCATTGGCTCGCAAAACTACCTCTAACTTCCTTCATATTGGACACAGAGACCATAGAAATGGTATCCATAAGTTCATCTAAGTAGGAAAGTATATAAAGGGTTTCATTGCCCAAATCCCAAAGCATCCATTCAACATATTTTCATAATCAAACTTTCATACCCACTCCATTAAGCTTCTCCATTAGGGTTTTAAATATAGAAATAATCCCGTGACACACCTCTCTCTCACAAAGACTGTCAGAAAGACGAGCTTTGAATCACATGTCACCATGTTGAAGGCTAGCTGTTCTCTCCTGAATGTTACAGTCTAGACAGGTTATTGGATTGATCAAACAGTGAATGCAAAGAATGTTGTGTCAATACCGCCATACAATCAAACAAATATGATTAAAGTGTAGATTCACTGTTTAATTTCATAGTAACGTGTCATTTTGAGTCATCAGTTTAGTGTCTCTCTTTCAGGTGATTTCAGGTCCATCCCTCAGGACCATTCACAGGCAGAAGAATTATGACTGTCTACACAGTCAATATTATTATAGTGGGAACTTATATCATAGCGCAGTCAGTCAGTCTCTTAGTATTAACCTCTAATACTGCTTTGACCTCAGGATGAAAAACGTTACTATCGTCACAGTCTTATGGACTGACCTCATTAAACCTGGTCCCTTACAGGTGACTATAGCCAGGAGGAATCATACCTCCCCCATGCTCTATACTCAAACCTATTCCTAGAGACATAGTGGTCTATACTCTCATCACATTATGAAACAGATGTAACTCAACAGTTTCTAGCTATCTTGTCTGGTATCATTATGTGTGAGTCATCCTGTGTGAGGATTCTAACTACAGTTATCTGTAGAGAGCCTGATAGGAAAGGAGAAGTTTCTCTCTTGATTTTACCCAATCATGAAGGAGGCTGAAATTGCCTGCCAATATCATAATCATATCTGGTTCCACCAAGACTTTGAGTACTTCCTTGATGACTAATCTACGAAAAACACAGCACTGCTCATTTTCCTCTCTTATGTGAAGTATCCTACAGCTCCAAACATGAACAATTTAATTTAAGGCTGATATCTGTTATCTATTATCTTTTGTAACAAGTGTTATGCTCATCTTTATAACTACAGCGACTGAAAAGACTGCAACACTTAACAAAGAGCTTCAGTTAGTTTCAGAATGGGTGGCAAGGAATAAGATAGTCCTAAATCTTTCAAAAACGAAAAGCGTTGTATTTGGGACAAATCGTTCACTAAACCCTAAACCTCAACTAAATCTTGTAATGAATAATGTGGAAATTGAGTTGACTAAACGCTGGATCGTAAACTGTTAAACATATATATTGGTCAAAACATATTGATACAAGAGTTACTAAGATGGGGAGAAGTCCATTATCAACAAGGCAGGTCCTACCGGTCCTAGTTTTGTCGCACCTGAACTACTGTTCAGTTGTGTGGTCAGGTGCCACGAAGAGGGGCTTAGGAAAATTACAATTGGCTCAGAACAGGGCAGCACGGCTGGCACTTAAATGTACAAGGAGAGCTAAAAATGTATGATATGTCAATCTCTATTGGCTCAAAGTGGAGGAGAGACTGACTTCATCACTACTTGTTTTTGTAAGAAGTGTTGACATGCTGAATGCCCCGAGGTGTCTGTTTAAACTACGAGCACACAGCTCAGACAGCCATGCATACCCCACAAGACATGCCACCAGAGGTCTCTTCATAATCCCCAAGTCCAGAAGAGACTATGGGAGGCACACAGTACTACATAGAGCCATGACTACATGGTACTCTTTTCCACATCAGGTAACTGATGCAAGCAGTAGATAAAAATATAACTTATGGAACAGCATGGACTGTGAAGAGACACACACAAAGGTACAGACACACGCATTTGCACACAAGCGCTAGCACACACACGCACACTGTAATATTGTTGTAAGGTGGTATTATACATTTTGTATTGTAGATATGTAGTGGTGTAATAATGTTATATGATGTACTGTTTTATATTTTGTTTTATATGTACTGTAAGTGCCTTAATGGGTTTGGACCTCAGGAAGAGTAGCTGCTTCCGTGGCAACAGCTAATGGGGATCCTTAATAAATACAAATACAAATAACAATATTCTGTTGCTTCTACACTTTGGCCATCCGTTTCAATAACGCGGTCTACTTCCGGCGCCGACAGAGATGGCCGCTTCGCTTCGCGTTCCTAGGAAACTATGCAGTATTTTGTTTTTTTTACGTGTTATTTCTTACATTGGTACCCCAGGTAATCTTAGGTTTCATTACATACAGTTGGGAGGAACTACTGAATATAAGAGCAGCTTCAACTCACCATTATTACAACCAGGAATATGACTTTCCCGAAGCGGATCGTGTGTTCTGCCTTCCACCCAGGACAATGGATCGGATCCCAGCCGGCGACCCAAAACAATGACGTTGTAAAAGGGGCAAACGAAGCAGTCTTCTGGTCAGGCTCCGGAGACGGGCACATCGCGCACCACTCCCTAGCATACTACTCGCCAATTTCCAGTCTCTTGACAATAAGATTGATGAAATCCGAGCAAGGGTAGCATTCCAGAGAGACATCAGAGACTGTAACATTCTTTGCTTCACGGAAACATGGCTCACTCGAGAGACTCTATCGGAGTCGGTGCAGACAGCTGGTTTCTTCACGCATCGTGCTGACAGAAACAAGCATCTTTCTGGTAAGAAGAGGGGCGGGGGGTATGCCTTATGATTAACGAGACGTGGTGTGATCATAACAACATACAGGAACTCAAGTCCTTCTGTTCACCTGACTTAGAATTCCTCACAATCAAATGTTGACCGCATTATCTACCAAGGGAATTCTCTCCGATTATAATCACAGCCGTATATATTCCCCCCAAAGCAGACACATCGATGGCCCTGAACAAACTTCATTTGACTCTATGTAAACTGGAAACCACATATCCTGAGGATGCATTCATTGTAGCTGGGGATTTTAACAAGGCTAATCTGAAAACAAGACTCCCTAAATTCTATCAGCATATCAATTGTGCAACCAGGGCTGGTAAAACCCTCGATCATTGTTATTCTAACTTCCGTGACGCATAGAAGGCCCTCCCCTGCCCTCCTTTCGGAAAAGCTGACCACGACTCCATTTCGTTGCTTCCAGCCTACAGACAGAGACTAAAACAAGAAGCTCTCGCGCTCAGGTCTGTTCAACGCTGGTCCGACCAATCTGATTCTGACATTGACCAATACGCTGATTCGGTGAGCGTTCATTATAAAGTGCATTGACGATGTTATACCCACAGCAACGATTAAAACATTCCCAAACCAGAAACCGTGGATTGATGGCAGCATTCGCGCGAAACTGAAAGCGCGAACCACTGCTTTTAACCAGGGCAAGGTGACCGGAAACATGACGGAATACAAACAGTGTAGCTATTCCCTCTGCAAGGCAATCAAACAAGCTAAGTGTCAGTATAGAGACAAAGTAGAGTCGCAATTCAACGGCTCAGACACAAGAGGTATGTGGCAGGGTCTACAGTCAATCATGGATTACAAAAAGAAAACCAGCCACGTCGCGGACCAGGGTGTCTTGCTCCCAGACAGACTAAATAACGCTTTTGCTCGGTTTGAGGACAATACAGTGCCACTGACACGGCCCGCTACCAAAACCTGCGGACTCTCCTTCACTGCAGTCGACATGAGTAAAACATTTAAACGTGTTAACCCTCGCAAGGCTGCAGGCCCAGACGGCATCCCCAGCCGCGTCCTCAGAGCATGCGCAAACCAGCTGGCTGGTATGTTTACGGACATATTCAATCAATCCTTATCCCAGTCTGCTGTTCCCACATGCTTCAAGAGGGCCACCACTGTTCCTGTTCCCAAGAAAGCTAAGGTAGCTGAGGTAAACGACTACCGCCACGTAGCACTCACTTCCGTCATCATGAAGTGCTTTGAGAGACTAGTCAAGGACCATATCACCTCCACCCTACCTGACACCCTAGACCCACTCCAATTTGCTTACCGCCTCAATAGGTCCACAGATGACGCAATTGCAACCACACTGCATACTGCCCTAACCCATCTGGACAAGAGGAATACCTATGTGAGAATGCTGTACATCGACTACAGCTCAGCATTTAACACCATAGTACCCTCCAAACTCATCATTAAGCTTGAGACCCTGGGTCTCGACCCCGTCCTGTGCAACTGGGTACTGGACTTCCTGACGGGCCATTCCCAGGTGGTGAGGGTAGGTAACAACATCTCCACCCCGCTGATCCTCAACATTGGGGTCCCACAAGGGTGCGTTCTGAGCCCTCTCCTGTACTCTCTGTTCACCCACGACTGTGTGGCCATGCACACCTCCAACTCAATCATCAAGTTTGCAGACGACACCACAGTGGTAGGCTTGATTACCAACAAAGACGAGACGTCCTACAGGGAGGAGGTGAGGGCCCTCGGTGTGTGGTGTCAGGAAAATAACCTCACACTCAACGTCAACAAAACAAAGGAGATGATTGTGGACTTCAGGAAACAGCAGAGGGAGCACCCCCCTATCCACATCGACGGGACAGTCCTGGAGAGGGTAGTAAGTTTGAAGTTTTAAGCATCCATTGGGGCTGTATCACCGCCTGGTACGGCAACTGCTCCGCCTACAACCGTAAGGCTCTCCAGAGGGTAGTGAGGTTTGCACAACGCATCACCGGGGGCAGACTACCTGCCCTCCAGGACACCTACACCACCCGATGTCACAGGAAGGCCATAAAGATCATCAAGGACAACAACCATCCGAGCCACTGCCTGTTCACCCCGCTATCATCCAGAAGGCGAGGTCAGAACAGGTGCATCAAAGCAGGGGCCGAGAGACTGAAAAACAGCTTCTATCTCAAGGCCATCAGACTGTTAAACAGCCACCACTAACATTGAGTGGCTGCTGCCAACATACTGACTCAACTCCAGCCACTTTAATAATGGAAATTGATGTAAAAATGTATGTATCACTAGCACTTTAAACAATGCCACTTAATATAATATAATGTTCACATACCCTACATTACTCTTTTCATATGTATATACTGTACTCGATACCATCCACTGCATCTTGCCTATGCCGTTCTGTACCATCACTCATTCATATATCTTTATGTACATATTCTTTATCCCTTTACACTTGTGTGTATAAGGTAGTCGTTGTGGAATTGTTAGGTTAGATTACTCGTTGGTTATTACTGCATTGTCGGAACTAGAAGCACAAGCATTTCACTACACTCGCATTAACATCTGTTCACCATGTGAATGTGACAAATAAAATGTGATTTGATTTGATGTGATAACTTCTTAATCTTAAAGAAAGGAGGACCAACTCTTCATATAATTAATTAAAATGCCTTCATTAGTATGGCATGTTCAATAGAAACAAAGTTTCTTTTTTTTACCGACACGTTTCGGCTGCATGGCCTTCGTCAGGGAGTCCCAAAGAGCACCTTCTATCTACCAAAATGGACTATTGTGGACCTTAGTAGCACTTCCCTTCCTCCTCTTTATACGTCTTAATCTTAATGTTTCGTCTGCTCCTCTCTAGGCTGTCCCTGCAGCTGTAACATGTTATTCCTCACTACTGAAAATAGTCCACTCTCTGTTCTACTTTTTGTTTCTGATGAGCACCATTAGAGTGATTTAAAGCATAAAAACAATCTCAATCCTCTCTGAGAGTCCTATTATAAAAGTCTGCTCTTCCTAATAGCCACAAGCGACTAATTGGTCATCTGGTCCAGTCCTGAACCCCGCCCCCGTCTCTGACCACTTCAGGACCCCTATTAGTCATGGTGACCCTGGGATGTGAGGCAGAGGCCAAGGCCTCCTCACAGAGACAGCTTGAGCACCTGCCCACACAACAGCATTCTCTCTATGAAGAGCACTTAGACGCCAACACAAAGGCTCTACCGTAGAGTAGAGGGAAAATAGCTGGTGTGACAAAAGCATACATCAAACACACATTATCTCACCTATGGGGGAAAATACTAAAGACTCAGCATACTTAACAGATGTTTAGGTCTCTTTTCAGTCTAAACATCCCAACTCAACTGGAGTTCACGGAGATAAGTCTGCAGTTGCCATGGTAATTCCTTCTGTCACATATCTTAAAAATTCAGGGGTTTAAAGAACAAAGTAAACCCTTTATTGTACTGTATCCCACACAATCTTACCTGCTCTCTCTGTCCCAGTGCTATCTCCATAGGCTGGTCAACGTTGGCATCTCTCTTGGGACGTACAAAGGCAGTTGGGGTGAGCTGATGGCCGGTCTTGTCCAGATCCTCAGGCTCCACCCCCTTTCCGTCCCGTAACCTATTCCAGGCCTCCTGGTTGACCTTACACTCGTCCCTGGTGGGGGCCGAAGTTGCAGCCTGCTGGGAGGTCCCTGAGGGCCCCGCTTTGCTGTCTGCCTCTCTGTGCTCTGCCTCCTCCTTCTCCTCCAGGTTGGGTGGTGGCGAGGCTTCAGTCGGCCCCTCTCTTTCCTCTTTGGATCCTTCCTCCTGGTTTGTTGTGGATGGGGCACGTTCCTTTACCCCTTCCTGAAAGGCGGAGACGACTGAGGTGCATTTCTGCACCTTCTCCACCTGATGCTTCTTAGACATGAGCACTCCCATGACTACAGAGAGAGAGAGAGAGAGAGAGAGAGAGAGAGAGAGAGAGAGAGAGAGAGAGAGAGAGAGAGAGAGAGAGAGAGAGAGAGAGAGAGAGAGAGAGAGAGAGAGAGAGAGAGAGAGAGAGAGAGAGAGAGAGAGAGATGGGTACTCATTGCTGCGTGCATGGCATACCTTTTGTTTGAGAGATATGGCTAATTGGACTTGCCATTTTATCAAGCGTTACGATTAATGTGATATGTTGACCAACTTTGTGTGCGTGTGCATAATGGTTCCATTCTCATGTACAGTTACGCATCCCCCTGGACTGGTTGAACTAAAGTTGTTTCCATGTCATTTCAACATGGACTAGACGTTGAATTGACGTCTGTGCCTTGTGGAATCATGATCTATCACCAGACTGAGCTCAGCCATTCCTGGTCCTGGATTGCCACCATTAATGCTCATCAATCACATTAAATGACTTTAGATATGAGCATTAAACATAAATCAACAAATAAAATGAATGGGAAGAGTAGAACAAAACACAGTAATCTTCAGTGGCTCCTGTAACAAACAAAGAACTACTTTCACTTATTCCACTCGGCTCATTCGAGACCATGAATTCCGTTATTGAAAAGGGGGCTGTTGGGGATTCAAGTTGATTACATGGTACTTAGAGGACACGTGTCGCGATCTGAAATGCAATCTCATCCAGCCACGCTCCAGATAAGTGGTTGTGTGAAATCCAATCCCATTCATCTAGAGCACCATCGGAGTGCTTCCCTGCCTTTGTCCTGTCCTCTCTTTCTCTCAGTTAGCTCTAATATGACTACAGTTTTGAGACTTCTGTGCGTGGACCTTTTTTGGTATATTATTGAATCTTGCTCAATGACAGGATTTGGAGGATAGGACACTCTTCCCAAACACCCATCGGCCTTTACTGCCTTTGCTGGTACAGCCTCTTTCTGTGGACCTCCTGAAACTAGCAGCTCAGACAGATGGACGGGTGGACAGTCAGACTGACAGACAGGGAGCAGGGGGACATAGTGTGAACACAAGCTCATCAAAGTCTTTTGAGTGCCAGGAGGAGATTATTATGCTGCTCTAATTAATCTCAGCCAGTGATGTGTCCATCCTCCTACAGAGTGTTGAGGTGACGGGGGACGGGTGACACATCAGACAGACAGACACAGTAATGAGGCTCTATGATAGACTATCTAACAGGGCATCCGAGGAGAACCACAGGAAGGCTACAGTCAAGCTCCACTAGAGGCCATCCCTGGCTGACCAGACCTGGCACAAACACACTTCCATATCCTGACTAAAAGGGCCTGGAACCCCCTGATAGACATAAGACATTGTCCACCTTTCATTACGTAACATCCTCCCATGGAGATGGAGCTGGAGCCTCCGCTGCTCACAGAGAGACTGAGCAGTGTAGGAGACCTCACCGTTTTGAGGTTAACTTGTGAATTTTAAACGAGGGCCTTATTTATTGTTCTCCTGTGGGCAAGTCAAAGCTGACACACGTGGGTCAGTGCTTTGCACACTGATGTAATAAAGGGAATTTAGAAATATGCCACTGGTTATCTAGCAGGTCTTCTAACCCAAAGCCTTTGCCATGAAACTGTCAAAAATGCATAACATTTGAACATTATACTTCCCCTCACACTTGACTGGTGTTCTCATTAGAGTATCTTACACTAATCTTACCTCAGAAGACACTCAGAATGTGAGAATTCATAGATGTGAAAACTGTATTTATTTACAAACGGGACTAAAGACTGAAAATGTCTGGAGGGTGGCAAACAACTATCTTTTGGCCCACATACTACAACGCAGGCTAAATCCATAGAAATGAGGAGGAGTGCTGTGGTTCCCTCGGGCTGTGTGTTCACAAGCTTCCTACAGGAGCAGCTGCCTGTGCTGCTCTGCACAGAAGGTTGAACCACTCTGAATGATTTAAATGCCCCTGGATAAAAATAAGAAGTAGATGGGAAGGAAAACATGGCCACTCCTTGGGACAGGACTTGATGCATGGCAGGACTTGATGCAATCCCATTCTGAACAAGCTCCACCGCAACAGTCTGGATATTCTCCCACTAGGTCTCGAGATACTGTACGGGCGGAATTCTAGGCACTTTTATGGGCACTTGTATCTTTCATATTGTTGCATATAACAAGACTCGTAAAGCCTATGGTGAGCTGGGTACATAGTGTAACACAGCAGGAATAATGATTGTGCAGTGTTTTTGGCAGAGCTACAGCAAATAGAATTTGCACAAGCTAAATAAGAGCACTTTCACGTAGAGTGTTAAAGTCTGAATATATTTGTGTTGCCTATAGAAACATTTGAATCAGTTTTATCAGCTTGTCAGCTTTAACAAAGACATCTGGGTTTGCTCTATGAAGCAAAGCACCCAATGGTGGTGAACAGGATGGCTGGAGCTCACAGCACTGTCTTGGTGTAATGAAAT
This sequence comes from Oncorhynchus keta, assembly GCF_023373465.1. Classification (NCBI taxonomy): domain Eukaryota; kingdom Metazoa; phylum Chordata; class Actinopteri; order Salmoniformes; family Salmonidae; genus Oncorhynchus; species Oncorhynchus keta. The sequence goes on from NC_068426.1 coordinate 20,718,324, forward strand.
ATTGATACTTTTGGAGGAAGATGGCACCATGGTGCTCTTTAAACCCCCCTGATCTAGCTCTTGCTCCCAGTAATCCTTTTTGTAGGCTCTCTACACTCCACTGGTCAGACATGATTTATGAGAACGAGACCATGTCTGGCATTGCCAGCCCTGCTCAGAGCCCACTGAAGGGAAGTGATACAATGAACAATACCATAATTCACCAACACAACACTGTGCACTGATGAAAGTCAGTCAATTTGATTTGACATTTATTTTGTACATTTCATGGATAATACCCCCCCAAAATACTTGAAGTCTTCGGTGTAATAGAGAATCTATTTTTGTCCCGCAGAGACGACATTTTGGCACAGGCAGAGCGTATGCAAAACAGGACATTAATCTTGGGTTGGAATTAGAATGGGTTGGCTCCTGTGAGCCTTGTAAAACAGTGTATTAGGACACCTTGGTTGTCCATTAGTATTCTGTCAGACACCTCGTCTGCACAGGTGTCCCTGAGGAATGTCATCCACGTTAAGCTCCTACAATGGCGATCTTTTATCCTGCATTATGCAAACTGGTGGATTTAAGAGAATATATTTGATCGAGACTTTTGTACAGGCTTTTCCCAACAGACAGTTTATGATCATAAAGAACAGCTCTAGTTTCTGTATTGAACCCAGTTTGACAGTAGGGGTTAAGGTGCTGGGTCTGATTACAGAGTTGGTTGTCCATGTACATATGTGCAGATTAGAATCCCAACCAGTCCTCCTTTTCATGCCGGGATTGTGGGGGGATATTAATTGAATGGGGGTGCCACATAGCATTCCTGTTCATGGGAATGAATCCCATTTAGCCAAGTATCTCATCCATGGACCCGCAGAGCAAAGACCTGGAACTAATTACACTAACAAGTTCCACCAGGCCAGGCCTTCACCAGTGAGCAGAATTGTAAACACAAATACAAGCACACACAAAACAACTACACACACACACAAAACCACCCAGACACATACAAAACAACCATACACACACAAAACAACCACACACACACAAAACAACCACACACACACACACAAAAACCACCCACACACATACAAAACAACCACACACACACACAAAAACCACCCACACACATACAAAACAACCATACACACACAAAATAACCACACACACACACACACTGGTAAACAGGTAAAGCTCTGCCTTATCTCAGTTCACTGGTCACGATGGCAACACCCATCCGTAGCACGCGCTCCAGCAGGTGTATCTCACTGATCATCCCTAAAGCCAACACCTCATTTGGCCGCACTGGAACGAATTGCAAAAATCGCTGAAGTTGGAGACTTTTATCTCCCTCACCAACTTCAAACATCTGCTATCTGAGCAGCTAACCGATCGCTGCAGCTGTACATAGTCTATCGGTAAATAGCACACCCATTTTTACCTACCTCATCCCCATACAGTTTTTATTTATTTACTTTTCTGCTCTTTTGCACACCAATATCTCTACCTGTACATGACCATCTGATCATTTATCACTCCAGTGTTAATCTGCACAATTGTAATTATTCGCCTACCTCCTCATGCCTTTTGCACACAATGTATATAGACTCCCCTTTTTTTCTACTGTGTTATTGACTTGTTAATTGTTTACTCCATGTGTAACTCTGTGTTGTCTGTTCACACTGCTATGCTTTATCTTGGCCAGGTCGCAGTTGCAAATGAGAACTTGTTCTCAACTAGCCTACCTGGTTAAATAAAGGTGAAATAAAAAATCTAATAAAAACATACACAAAAATGCCTGAGACAAAATCTCCCTGACCTGCTGGGATTCCATATCTCTGGTACACCGAGAACACAGAAGCGCCTGGAAGTGGAGGAATTTAATTCTAAATGCATCCTTAGAGAGGAGTCCCCATGTTGGCATTCACAGGCTGCCAGGCAAACTGAGAGGCTGTGCCAGTGCCAGCCAATACACTGAGGCTGAGAGAAGCTGACAATGGGCACTGTGCAAAAGGCAGGAGATCTGTCACAGGCTGGGGAGCAGGACTCAGTCCAGGGCACTAGGATTCCCCAGGCACAGGGCCTGTGTTTACCAAAGGATTAGCCCAGGATGGGATACACAGGCTGTAGTAGTACTGAACCAAAGGTAGGTTGAACCACCCAACGAGAGGTTATAATGCATGACATAATCATGTGTGGCTAGGATCCGCACCCGTCTGAGAGCTGACCTTGATTGCCTGCAAAACGGTCTAATGCCAAGCCTCCATTACAAACCCGCAAATGTGCGTGTCACCCTGGTTGCACATAAAGAAATGCGAGGAACTTCATGACACTAGATCACTAAATCCCGCCTATGAATGTTCATTTTAAAACACAGCGATCAATAATTGTCTGATAAAGAAAAATTCTATAGCTGCTGCAATAACCCCAGATTCGATTCGAGCCTTGTCATCCTTGACGCATCAATCAAAAAGTCTTTGGAAATGCAACTGTGAAACGTTGTGTTATCTAACAATGTTGCTGTTAATCTCTGTCATATTGAAAATATAAATAAACGGAATTTACCTGAGATAAAAATCGGACAACTCTCCACCGTGACTTGAGAATTCCTTTTTTCTTGTGCCTCACGCACGGCTACCCAGCATTGCAAGGCTTCGATTGAATGAAAAGTAGGCGATGTGCGGGTTTAGCTTACTAGTGTTTCTTTACCACAATGCATTGAATGGTATTTTATGTATGCGTGACACTCACTCAAATAGACTCACTTACAAATCTATATGGCAAATGTGATCGAAATAACCTATAGCATAGGTGATAAGAGTGATGCGAGTCCGTCAAAAAGATTGCGTGGACAGCTCCAGTGCTGAAATCTCTTCCTTGTCACTTGCGCGCGTGGAGAGCTACAGGGCAACTCTGTCGAAAATGCAGCCGTATGTATGCACAGCACAGCACAGTTACAGCGAGACCGAAGTTGAACAATGAAGCAATGTTATTCACTATTCGGACCCACACTAACAACGAGCCTTGCTAGTCAGTCAATCGAAAGTATTGAGGAACTAGATAACTTGCAGGCTACTCAATCTAAAATGTTATCTTCTTGATTGGCCGGGGACCAGATAAAAAAACCTGCTTGTGCCAGAATACACTAATAACCAATAACCTCCCAGAAAAGTTGAAACGTCATATATGGGAGTGTTGAGGCTTTTACAGCCCCACTCAAACCTCTCATGAATCAATATCATCATCGCAGACAGCATCATGATTCAATATAGAGATCTAATGGGAGCCTATGGTAAAATTTAAGTTCAGGCATCTTGCAAATGCATTGAAAATTATACTTTGATATATTAAATTACAGCCAGTCACATTTAAACAGAGGTGAGAGAGGTGATTGAAAATAAATGGGAGTATGACATAATATCATATCTAATTTGATTTTGCCTACTTAACCTTCCAAACATTGACTTTGTAAACATTGACTTTACAAACATTGCCCTTTCTATCTGTTCAAATATGTTTAATCTGTACTCTGTACTATAGAGGGGGATATAGTCTCTAGCACCTCCCAGTGTGTGGTTCCAGTGCATGATGGGTTAAATGTAGCCAGAGCCATACATTATTGATGTAGAGGTGAATGCATAGTGACCCATAGGTGTCTGGGGGCTGGCCCTCTCCAGACAGAGCCAGGAGAAGGGAGGAATACTCCGCTTTGTGTAACACACAAAACTTGACCCCTCAGCTAACCCCCCAGTGTCTCTTTGTCCCTTACGTCCATCTCGGGATTTGTCATGAATAAGATATATCTATTTATTGTATTTTGAATTCCTTACCTGTTTCCATTGTTGTTACAGACTCTCCACCAGTAAAATAGTAAACACACTTTCTAAAATATCAAAAGGTAGAGTTCTCTTGAAGGTGGGACACAAAACTTGTGCAATGTTGAAGTTTTGCTTATAACAATAACAATGTTGTTTTCTGCATATCCGAGTTCCAGATTAGGTCTTGTTACACAGTAAACGTTATGTACTGATGTTCAATTCACTGTCTTAGACTGTCTGTAATATTCATGCCTGTGCACTTTGAGGTCAAAATAAAATGACTCATCATCTTGCAGAGGAGAGACAGCGGAGGAGTTTGAAAGTTAATCAATTATTCTATTGGTCTCACATGAATGTGGTCTTTTAATGAAGATAAACTGAACAGGTCGCACTAGGTTTGAAGACAGGTGAGAAATCAAAACCCTTTACATTGACTTTTCTACCAAGAGGCAGGGTGTGTCACAATATCCTCTCCACTTCCCTTGGCACCCATACCCTCCATGTGAATGGTAATGGTTGCAGTGCCTTATGGTCAAGCCAGGATTGATCTCTCTCTGTGTGTGTGTGTGTGTGTGTGTGTGTGTGTGTGTGTGTGTGTGTGTGTGTGTGTGTGTGTGTGTGTGTGTGTGTGTGTGTGTGTGTGTGTGTGTGTGTGTGTGTGTGTGTGTGTGTGTGTGTGTGTGTGTGCTTCCCTTTTCTTATACAGACCCTCAACTAAAGTATGAACCTTTAAAATACCTTTAATTTGTTTCAGTGTCCTTGCCTTCTGTGATCCTTGTGACTTTGTCATTGTCCCAATGTAGACTACATTTCCTGAATGACTGACTGCTCAGGATTCAAACCAACAGAATGAAAAGCACATCAGCAGGCATTCTGTGCTTTGACATGAAACTCTCTCTCTCTGTCTCTCTCTCTCTTTCTCTCTCTCTCTGTCTCTCTTGCTCGCTCCCTCTCTCACATGCTCCCCACCCCCTCTCTCAAAACACATCAATATATAAAGCCTAGTCCAAAATATCTTACATATCAAACAACCAGAAAATAGTCTAGGGGATAAATACAGATTAACCAAATGGAAATGTGAGAAGAAAAAGGTTGAGAGCTGCTTGAGGATATGAAGTAATTCAATGCTTTTCTTCTGTAGTATACCATGTAATAAATAGCAAATAACTAGAGCGTAAAGACAGTTGGACATATTACACTGTAGCCTGAAGCCTCACACTAAATTCTTCAGCAGCTCAGTCATCCGTTACAGACCTTGCAGAGAAAAAACAAAAATCTGTGGCATAGAGTTTGAACAGAGCAAGGAGTCTGGGTAGCCAGGCAAATTACACTGTCGCTAAGGTGATCATTTAGTATCCCCTTTTTTGTTCAAGCTAGGCTGTTGAATTAGTGTAACTGATATGCCCACAGTCTCTCCTCATTACAAGAGAAGTCTTACTGTATCTGTATTTTCTATTTAGTCACGCCCATAACAGATGACAGAACGCTATCTATCAGGTGAGCCGAGGTATTTTTTCTTTGTTTCATCATTCAGAAAAGTTTCACACAGTGTATTCTTAATCAATTCCGGTCACACTGCCAAACACAGTGCCTGTCATAAAATGCTATGGAATGTTTATTTAAATATTGATAAAAACTGTTTTTTTTTCTTCAGAGAAAATGGAAAAAAGGACATTACAGTCTATTGTTATTCAATGCAGCTCCCATCAGTGGCCTATCAAAACTCACTAATAGACTGAACAGTGAGGGTAGAACTTATTTAGATTTGACAACCCAGCATGATCTCATTTAGCCTTACATGATTCAATCATTTAACCTGATGCTGTACAGTGTAATACTTTATAAACACTTGAAGTGTAATGCTTCACTGTGCAGAGAGATGTATAGCCTAGTGCTGCTGAGGAGGAGCTCTCTTCTATTTTTAAAAATCTTCAAATAGCTACAATTGAATATTCAGGTAGAGCAGGGGTTTACACAAAGAGATATATCTCTATGGGTTAACACCCCTCCAAAAATAATCTCACCCAGTATTGGTAGCATCCTTGACCTACACATGATTGACCCTGGAATGTCTCTCATTCTCTATGAGATGACCCAGATTAGAATGGAGTAGGCTAAATGTTAAACTGTCCCTCATTGTTAGATGGGGTTTCATTTATAAACTTAAAGGGAAAATCCACTCAAAAACAATATTTCTTTTTTATTAGTCCACTGTTGATACAGTCCCAAAATGATTTGCATGACAGTAGTCAAGTTTTCAAGATATTGGACTTTCAATAAGCAAAGTGATGATGCAAAAAGTCCAATATCTTGAAAACTTGACTGCTGACGTGCAACATTTTTTGGGACTGTATCAACAGTGGACAAAAAAAACGAGTTTTTGAGTGGATTTTCCCTTTAAGTAAACATAGCTGTGCACATAGCGATCCTATTAAATTACTAGCGGTGTTCCAGAATGGGGTGAAAATGATAGCCATAGCGGTCAGGGAAAAATCCAAACCCGTCTAATTGGAATGAATGGCAGTAAGAGGCATAATCCATATTTTAATTATACAGGAAAATTAAAGTAAGGTATGTGATATACCAGAAATTGTGTAGTAGAATTATTGTCAACCTAAAATATTGTGATATAATGATAAATACAGTTTAAAAGGGTTTTCATACACGTTTCCTGTATAAATAGCCTCTAAAATATACATAAACATACCATAAATGTAAAACAAGCTGAGAGTGCTATTATATGATACTTGTTGCATTTAAACTTGTTAACGTCCTATTATCAACTGATTTCAGTCAGTGTATAGCTGTGGATTGACCTCATTGTTTGAATGGAATATTGGCATGTTGGCAGTTAATTAGAAAAGTCACTCCTCTAAAACTGGCTTGCAAGCTACCTAACAAACAAACATACAGTAAAAATAAATTTTTCAAATTCATTATTTTACACAATATCTTATCAAACCATAGTTCACCAACCCCCTGACTAAAATGTCTGACCTTTATACTATCATAAGAAGAGGTTCATGTCCATTCTAGTATTCCAATTCCCAATTATATGGCTGCACATCCATCCCCTAAACATAGCTTGAATAGGTGTGGGTTGTGCAAATATTGTGAGGGACAATGATGCCAATACTGTTGCCTAGCAACTGAAAGGCTCCCCTTACTGATTTAGAATTGCTACAATTTGTGAATTGTTCAAAAGTGTTAAACATAGTCTCTGCCTTGGGAAGCAGCCCATATTACATCCTCATTATTATCACACCTGACATAATAGAATGTAATGGCAACTGGATTAGGGTCCTAATGCCGAAACGTGATAGAGACTACTGCAGTCACTGGTCTCCGTCATTCAGGTGTCAATCTCCATTACAGAACCTCACTACATTGCTGTAAGCACACATACACTGCATCTGGAAACTATTCAGACGCTTTCACCTTTTTTTTCACCACATTTTGTTACTTTACAGCCTTATTCTAAAGTAGATTAAAATCGTTTTTTTCTCTCATCGGTCTACACAAAATACCCCATAATGACAAAGCAAAAACAGGTTATTAGAAATTGTTGCAAATGTATAAATAAAAAACCCGGAAATATCACATTTACATAAGTATTCAGACCCTTTAGTCAGTAGTTTGTTGAAGCACCTTTAGCAGCAATTACAGCCTTGAGTCTTCTTGTCTTTGACGCTACAAGCTTGGCACACCTTTATTTTCAGAGTCTGCAGATCCTCTCAAGCTCTGTCAGGTTGGGTGGGTAGCGTCGCTGCACAGCTATTTTCAGGTCTCTCCAGAGATGTTAGATCGGATTCAAGTCTGGGCTCTGGCTGGGACACTCAAGAACATTCAGAGACTTGGCCTGAAGCCACTCCTGCCTTGTCTTGGCGGTGTGCTTAGGGTCATTGTCCTGTCCTATTGTTATTTAACTGCTGCTGTTTAATTATTTGTTACTTTTGTTTTCTATTTTTTACTTAGGATTTTTTTTACTTAACACTTATTTTCTTAAAATTGCAATGTTGGTTAAGGGCTTGTAATTAAGCATTTCACTGTAAGGTCTACAACTGTTGTATTTGGAGCATGTGACAAATAACATTTTATTTTATTTTATTTGTTGGAAGGTGAACCTTCACCCCAATCTGAGGTCCTGAGCGCTCTGGAGCAGGTTTTCATAGAGTATTTATTATTATAGTTTTTTACTTTTATTTAAATGGGCAAGTCAGTTAAGAAAAAATTCTTATTTTCAATAACGGCCTAGGAACAGTGGGTTAACTGCCTTGTTCAGGGGCAGAATGATAGATGTTGACCTTGTCAGCTCAGGGATTTGATCTTGCAACCATTTGGTTACAAGTCCAGCGCTCTAACCACTGCCGCCCGTATCTCTCTGTACTTGGCTCCGTTCATCTTTCCCTCAAACCTGACTAGTCTCCTAGTCCCTGCTGGCGAAAAACATCCCAACAGCATGATGCTTCCACCACCATGCTTCACTGTAGGGATGGTATTGGCCAGGTGATGAGCGGTGCCAGGTTCCCTCCAGATGTGACGCTTGGCATTCAGGCTAAAGAGTTCAATCTTGGTTTTATCAGGCCAGAGAATATTGTTTCTCATGGTATGAGAGTCCTTTAAGTGCCTTTTGGCAAACTCCAAACGGGCTGTCATGTGCCTTTTACTGAGGAGTGGCTTTCGTCTGGCCACTACCATAAAGGCCTTATTGGTGGAGTGCTGCAGAGATGGTTGTCCTTCTGGAAGGAACTCTGGAGCTTTGTCAGCATGACCATCGGGTTCTTGGTCACCTCTCTGACCAAGGCCCTTCTCCCCCGATTGCTCAGTTTGGCCGGGCGGCCAGCTCTAGGAAGAGTCTTGGTGGTTCCAAACTTCTTCCATTTAAGAATGATGGAGGCCACTGTTCTGGTGGACCTTCAATGCCGCAGGCATTTTTTGGTACTCTTCCCCAGATCTGTGCCTCGACACAATCCTGTCTCTGAGCTCTACGGGCAGTTCCTTCAACCTCATGGCTTGATTTTTGCTTTGACATGCACTGTCAACTGTGGGACCTTGTATAGACAGGTGTATGCCTTACCAAATCATATCCAATCAATTGAATTTACCACAGGTGGACTCCAATCAAGTTGTAGAAACATCTCACGGATGATCAATGGAAACAGGATGCACCTGAGCTCAATTTCAAGTCTCATAAGAAAGGGTCTGAAAATGTATGTAAATAAGGTATTTCAGTTTTTATTTTGTATTAATTTGTAAACATTTCTAAAAACCTGTTTTTGCTGGCTATATATTTTAGAATAAGGCTGTAACGTAACAAAATGGGGGAAAAGTTCAAGGGTTTGAACATTTTTAGAATGCACTGTATAGGTTACCCACTGAAACAAGCATTCTCCACTGGTCAGAGCCAAGGATCTTAGTACTGGTAAATGAGTCTGTCAAAGTCATGCAACATACTCTAACTTGACTGATAAGATGAGAGATGATGCTTCTTGTAGATTTGATAGGGTCAGGGTTAAGACCAGTTATCCTACACAACGCATAGATACCAAACAATAATTTATACGTATACACTAGATCACTAACAGGGGGCACTGTTTTTAAGCCACCGCACCTCCATCTTGGCACTCACCCACCATTGTAAAAATTATTTGGGTGCTATATAAATGCATTTATTAACATCTACATTTGTTTTGTCACATTTATTCTATTACATACACTGATTATACCAAACATTTGGAACACCTTCCACATGGATGCTGGCCCATGTTGACGCCAGTGCTTCCCACAGTTATGTTAAGTTGGCTGGATGTCAGAGTTCCGGTTTAGCATGTGAATGGAGAAGAAGCTCATGGACGAGGCTCCTACGCATTAGTTAATTTTGCCAAACTTATACTTTGCATTCCACTTTCTTACATATCATATTTGATTGATGAGTACATAAGTTACCTTATTGATTCAAATGTCACACAACCTGAGGAGCAGGAGACCTGTAACTAACATTTCAACCGTGATGGCAAGCGTGAATGGTGATGGCGCCGACTCCAGTCCAACTGTTACAGAGCCTCATGCGGTCACACTCCCCACAGATCTTCAGAACCTCCGTACGATTCTGGTCTCAGAAATTACAGCAACCATTGCCACTCAGCTCAAAAACTGCCATCGATGCTGCTCTGGCCCCCATCTCCGCTGTCCTAGATGGTGTCCGAGCCGCTGCGGATGAAAAAGGCCATCAAATTGACGGCTTTGAACATGACCTGTGTGACTACAGTGATCGCATAGTAGCACTTGAGAAAACGGTCGCCCGTCTGAGCTCCGAAAACCAAAAGCTGATTGACAAGACCGATGACCTGGAATCCCGTTCTCGCCACTGCAATCTTCGTGTTGTTGGTATACCAGAGAAACGTGAAGGAGGGGACTCAGTTAATTTCTTTTCAGAATTCTTTGCAGATGTGCTGGGTACGGCCATCGTTCCATCAGCCCCGAAGCTGGATAGAGCCCACCGCATTGGCCCCTTCCCAGCGGGCGGAGACGACAACTCCAGGCCTAGAGTGTTTATAGACCGTTTTCACTACTCCCGTGACAAGGAGCACATCCTCCAGAGGCAGGGCAGAGACCAGCTACACTTTCCTGACCTAAGCTCGAATGTCGCCAAGAAAATACCTAAATTCCTCGATGTGAAATGTAAACTTAATGGAAAAAGTGAAATTCTCACTCCGCTTCCCTGCTCGTCTGCACATTGAACATGCTGGGGGGAAGCTACAATTCGACTCCCAAGAGGACGCCTTGGTTCGACAGTCACTTCTGAGCCGTATCTTGGATCTATGACCTACTCTTTTGCCAGGTATCATGCATAGCCTAGCCTCTAAGTCGAAGGTATGTTTAACTTTTACTGCAGGGCCTTTTTTTTCTCTACCTGTTGCCATTCCTTTTCTACTCGGCAGAAACACTAACGTTATTGAACTCTGATAAAAATGACTAATACTGTCTTGTGAGGTTGTCATTTAAGCTACACATTTGCACGGTCCTTTTTATTTGGCGAGATGGCTAGCGTAATAATGCATGGCTACAATTCCAGGCTTTTGCAGAGCTTTCCTCTATTTTTTTCTTTCTTTTCGTCTAGATACTTACTGAAGGACTTTTCATCACTTTATTAGGTCCTATTGATCATTCGTACATGTACAGACATTCCGCCCCTTTTCTTTTTTTGTAACAGGGTAACATACTGCGGGACACTTATGTGGCCATCCTTAAGACACATTGTACGTGTTGCACTGATTGAAGACTCCCTGAGTCAGGACAGTTCCTTTACACTGTCATGGGATGTTTGTTTTGTCTGTTGACCTACTTTACCGTTTTGTGAATTATTTTTCAAATGTATTTCATGACTGGTGCTGTGGAACCTCTCCGCGTTAGGATAGGAAGGTCTTCTGTATATATGCACCGAATCTGCACACATTTCAACCTGCTGTCTCCATTCACTGGGGAAGGAGACTTTGGGTTTTACGTGGGAGGGGAGGTTGAGGTTTTTTCAGCAGTTTTCTGTCTTCACACCTTTTTTGTTTCAATATTTTAGATGGCTAACAACGCTAATAATAATTAATTAAAAAATAATTAATAATTACAAAATAATTTTTCAATCTTGGAACACTAAGACAATGAACAATCCTGTCAAGAGGTCTAGGGTCTTCTCTCATTTGAAGTAGCTAAAAGCTACTACAAGAGACCCATTTACGCATTATTAAAGATCACTCATGGCTACAGAACTCCAGGTTTAGTCAGGTTTTTCATTCAGACTTTAACTCCAAAGCCAGAGGGTTTTGGTTAGTAAAGTAATACTTTTCTCTACTAATAATGTTATTTCAGACAGTAATGGGAAATATTTAATCATAGCTGGCAACATTTGGCACACACCTGTACTATTGTATACGCTCCCAATTTTGATGATGTTGAATTTGCCAATGAGTTGCTGGGGAAAATCCCTTCTCTGAACACCCATCTTTTGATATTTGGCAGGGGATCTGAATTATGTTATTAGCCTGGCTTTAGACCAATCCAACCCCAGAATTATGTGTCCTTCTGCTATGTCAAAGTCCTTTTCAGATTTTATGGTTCAGAATGGGTGTACAGATCCCTGGAGATTTCAGAATCTCCAGGCAAGAGAGTATTCTTTCTTTTCACATGTACACCCTTCTTTCTCTCGTATTGACTCTTTCTTTATTGATCATAATTTACTTCCAACTGTCATCTCTTCTGAATATTTACCCATTGTAATTTCTGACCATGGACCTTTAGCCCTCGACAAAGTCCTATCAGGACAAACTCGTACTCCTCTCTGGAGATTCAATTCTCTTCTCCTGTCTGATGCAGACTTCTGTAACGTTATCTCCACTTCTATTGATCACCTTCTTTTTTTCAAATCAGACAAGCTCTGATTCTCTCTTATGGGAATAATTTAAGGCCTATCTTAGAGGAGAAACTATTTCTTATTCTTCTCATTTAAACAAAACTCGGAAACCTAAACTAGAACTCACTAAAGAACTCACTTGACTTAGACCATCAGTATGCCCTGACGCCATCTCCAGAGCTATATATGCAACGCTTGAACTTACAATCTGAATTCAATCTCTTGTCCACTTCAGATGCAGGTTGGTTACTATTGCATTCACGTGGTACCTACTATGAACATGGCAACAGGGCAAGTTGTCTGCTGGCACAGCAATTAAAATGTAGTGCTGCTGCCCGTCTGATTCCCCAAACTAAAGATTCCTCTCACAGCTTAATTTGTGACCCTACTGGGATCAATGACACTTTCAAATGTTTCTATTCCTCCCTGTATATGTCTGAATTTCCATCAGATACTGCCGATAGGACTACATTTTTGGGTGAACTGGAGACTCCCACAGTTGAGGCTGAAACTGCAGATGACCTTGATTCTCCTCTCAGCCTTGAATAAGTTATTCAGTCTATCAAGTCAATGCAGAGCATCAAGGCTCCAGAGCCTGATGGGCTTTCAAATGAGTTCTTTAAGAAATTCTATGCCAAGTTAGCCCCTTTACTTTTATCTGTGTATAATGAATCACTTGGTCATGGCTCATTGCCACATACCCTAACAGGCTTCAATAGCCCTTCTCCTTAAGAAGGGGAAAGACCCTACTTCCTGTTCTTCATTTAAGCCCCTAAGCCTCCTTAATGTGGATGTAAAGTTGCTGGCGAAGGTGAAAGCGAGGCGCCTGGAAGTAGTCTTACCAAGACTCATATCACATCAACAAACTGGCTATATAAAGGACAGATATGATTTTTGTTTAACATGATTTATTTTAAACAATTCTCCAACTCCCCTGAGATGGTAATCTCCCTAGAAGCAGAGAAGGCATTTGACAGAATTGAGTGGGAGTACCTATTTGCTCTTCTTAACTTCTTGGCGCACCCATCCCGTTAGCGAGTTCATTTTCGTCAACATCCGCTGAATTGCAGATCGCCAAATTCAAATTAAATTACTAAAAATATTTAATATTCATGAAATCACATGTGCAATATAGCAAAACACAGTTTAGCTTGTTGTTAATCCACCTGGCGTGTCTGATTTAAAAAAAAACTTTACAGGAAAAGCTTCCCAAGCATTTATGTTAGGACATCTCTCTCAGCAGACAAAACATTACAAACAGCTAGCAGCAAAGTGACTTGGTCACGAATGTCAGAAAAGCAATAAAATGAATCGCTTACCTTTGATGATCTTTGGATGTTTGCACTCACGAGACTCCCGGTTACACAATAAATGTTCCTTTTGTTCGATAAAGAATATTTTTATATCCAAAAACCTCCATTTGGTTGGCGAGTTTGGGTCAGAAATCCACAGGTTCATGCAGGTCATGACGGGCAGACGAAAATTCCAAAGAGTATCAGTAAAGTTCATAGAAACATGTCAAATGTTTTTTTATAATCAATCCTCAGGTTGTTTTTACAATAAATAATCGATGATATTTCAACTGGATGGTAGGCTGTTGCTTTTTCAATAGGAGAGAGAGAGAACATTTCTGCTCCAAGCTGTTGGGCATGCAAAACTCTGCTGGCACCCACTGCCATCCGCTGACGCGATGTGATCGTTCTCCATCATTTTTCAGAATAAAAGCCTGAAACTATGTCTAAAGACTGTTCACACCATGTGAAAGCCATAGAGAAAGGAATCTGGTTGATATCTCTTTAAATGGAGGGAAGGCATGCAATAGAACAGAGAGGTTTCAGGAAAAACAGCACTTCCTGATTGGATTTTCCTCAGGTTTTCGCCTGCAATATCAGTTCTATTATACTCACAGACAATATTTGGACAGTTTTGGAAACTTTAGAGTGTTTTCTATCCTAATCTGACAATTATAAGCATATTCTAGATTCTGGGCCTGAGAAATAGGCAGTTTCATTTGGGTACGTTTTTCATCCAAACATCAAAATACTGCCCACTACACTGAAGAGGTAAAAAAATGTGGATTTGGGGACAAATTTAGCTCATGGATCCATCCCTTGTATACATCTCCCCAGGACAGTGTCTGTACCAATGACACCTGTTCTAATTATTTTGCCCTGGAACGTGGGGCACACCAAGGCTGCCCACTGTCCCCATCATTATTTGCCATCGCTCCTCTTTCCAAGGTGTAACACGGGAAGGAGTTTAATATAGGTAATCATGATATGCAGATGATTGGTTACTCTATGTGAATAACTTTGTTTACCTTCTATCCTTTCTATTCTGGAGAACTTTGGCTCCTTCTCCGGTTACTTTGGCTCCTTCTCCCTGGGGCAGCAGGGTAGCCTAGTGGTTAGAGTGTTGGACTAGTAACTGGAAGGTTGCAAGTTCAAACCCCTGAGCTGACAAGGTACAAATCTGTTGTTCTGCCTCTGAACAGGCAGTTAACCCACTGTTCCTAGGCTGAAAATAAGAATTTTTTCTTAACTGACTTGCCTAGTTAAATAAAGGTACATTTAAAAAAAATCTGAATCTCCAGAAAATTGAGTGTTTCCCAATCAATCCAGCAGACAGACTTGCCCTTTCAGCTTAGCCGCTCTGGTTTCAAATACCCTTCTTATGCAAATTAAACAGATTTTCAGAGATGGGGTATCCAGTTTACCCAAATTATTTTATTTATTTCAATCTATCCCATTGTTTTTACGAAAGTGTTTTTTAAAAGTCAATCAATCAGGCTGTTACCACATTTACCTGGGGAGGAAAGGTATCCAGAGTCAGTAGATGTTTACTTCAGAGATGCAAGTTTAGTCGAGGGCTGGCACTACCCAACTTTTTATAATGTTACTGGGCAGCCAACTTTCAGAATTTCAGATGTTGTTACATGCTCCAGATACCCCATAGTGCCACCTAGAGGCACATTCTTGTATTTATTATTATCTTCCTGCTTCACTCTGCTCTTCTCTCCCAACATCCCCCTCTCGCTATACTCGCAATCCTGTAGTGTTTTCCACACTTAAGATTTTGTACCAGTTTCAACAACATTTTAAATTCTCCGCTGCATCTACTATGGGTCCGATTGATAAGAATCACTTATTCTCTGTTTCTCTAAAATGCTTTATCTTACTGGACAAGGAAAGGTATTAAGTCCTCCCAAGACTTATATGTAAATATATTTTTTTCTAGTTTTCACAACCTGGCCTCTAAATACTGTTTGCCTCCATCTTACTTTTTCTTTTTCCTTCAAATTAGGCATTGTGTCTCCTCCCAATTTTATGGCTTCCCTGCTCCACCCCCTTTTCAACCCTGGGATGGCATATTGACTCCATTACCTTGACAAAAAGCAATAACTTCTCAGATCTATCCATGTATTTTGTCATTGGACAAATACTCCACCAACAAAATTAAATTTGCTTGGGAAAGGGAAATAGGTGTTGCATTTACACAGGAGTGGTGGGATGAGGCGATTGATAGAGTCCGCGCCACTACATCTTGTGCTTGTCTTGGTCTCATACAATTTAAGGTTTTACAGAGGGTGCATTTTTCCAAATCCAGACTGACATATATCCAAATGTAAATGATGAGTGTGATAGATGTCATGTCTCACCATGTGACCTTAGTCACATGTTCATTCAATGCTCTAAACTACAAAATTCCTGGAATTCTATTTTTAAAACTTTATCTGAGGTGCTTGAAATAAACCTTCAGTGTTGTCCTTTGATAGCTGTTTTTGGTATTCCAGAATACTTGTTCTCCTTGGACCCCAAACATGCAGATATTGTTGCTTTTACATCGTTCTTAGCTCGACGTAGAATTCTTCTCCAGTGGAAGTCTGCTCAGCCCCCCTCTACTTCTCAATGGCTCAACGGTGTAATGTTCTTCCTAAAGCATGAGGAAATGAAGTATTCTCTTAGGGGTTCCAATGATACATTTGTTAGAAAATGGCAAACATATATATCATATTTTAATGGCTTGCAGAGGCATCTGATGATGTGCTTTAAGGTTTCCCAGTAGACATGACCAATAGTCATTATATAATAGGTACAGTCATCAATATAATGCTATCCAGTCCAAGCAAGTTTGTCTAAGGTTTATTGATCATGTATTTATTTCTGTTGAAGTATTTTTAATCTGTATTGAGTTGTTTGTATCCCCCCCGTATTCTTGATTGTTTATCTGTTGTGAAATCTCTGTAGAATTTTTGTTTTCTAGGACCAAATTGAGGGAGGGTGTGGGATGGGTTAGCTATATGGGGTGATCAGGGTGGGTGGTTGGAAGGTGTTTGAGGGTGGTTGGGAGGGATGGAGGGAATCGAGGTGGGTGGACTGAGGTAGGGCCGAGAGGTAGGGAAGGGTCAGGGGGGTTGGGTGGATGTGTTGTATGGAGGGAGGGTGGTTGGGATATGATAACATTTTTGTACTTACATTGATGTACATTTTGTAAAACTTGAATTTAAAAAAATATAGATAAAAAAGTTGTCTGGATGTCCCTTGGGTGGTGGACCATTCTTGATACACACGGGAAACTGTTCTTAACTCAAACCGGTGCGCATGGCGACCTACTATCATACCCCATTCAAAGGCACTTAAATCGTTTGTCTTGCCCATTCACCCTCTGAATGGCACACATACACATGTCTCAAGGATTAAAAATCCTACTTTAACCTGTCTCCTCCCCATCATATACAATGATTTGAAGTGGATTTAACAAGTGACATCAATAAGGGATAATAGCTTTCACCTGGATTCACCTGGTCAGTCTATGTCATGGAAAGAGCAGGTGTTCTTAATGTCTTGTATACTCAGTGTACTGTACAACTTAATGCATAATGTAAAATTATAGTACATGAGCTAAACGTAAAAATGAGAAAAATATATTCCTTAAAGTATAATGTATAATGTTTTGAAAGTTTTCATTTTACTGTCCCCATGAAATAACCAATACTTAAAAACATTTTATCCTTGAAACGTATAATTGAAATACTGTAGAATTCCATTCATTCCTATGGAGGACTGCCTCTTCTGGGGAGTGCCAATATGGCCAACCAGTGGCTTCAAATCCTCTCAATGGCCTATACATAGCATCAGCAATCCAAAGTGTATATATGTACATCATTGACACCAACACTAATGTACTGAACAAATAATGAGCCTGTGGCCTTAGTTAAATTACACATTGACTGGTTGAGTTAGCTAGATGGAATCTATAGATGGTGACTCCTGCCAAGCAGTTGATTTACAATGCTTTGTGGCCTCTGAAGGAAGAGAGGTATACATGAGGATTCCATTGCTTTATCTGTTTGACTCCATCACCAAGTCAATAGTTCACATACGATGGAAGAAACCATGCGGAATGGTGCTTGTCTCCTTGGGTAGGAACATTTCAATCTTAAGGTTTGGACCGTTGTATTTTACAGTTTATACATTAACAAGGCTTGGTGATGGTGCATCATAGTATAGTAAGCTGAGCCACCAGTGTGGACCTGCCACACAGTCATTATGGACACAAACATCCATTAGTACCAGGGAGAGGAGGGCCAGGCAGAACCGCTGACAGCTTGAGCAGTGAATTTAATTATGTGTCACAGGTTTCTGCCTATTTATGGCGAGCAGAGGACAGGCTGTAACTCTGGTGAGCACAGCAGGAGATTTATGTCATTTATCTCTGGAAGAAGAAAATAAACCAAACATAATTTCGAAGCCTGGACCCTAGGATGTTGGAAAGAAAATACATGTACTGTACCTACATGCCAAGAATATGGGCGGAAAAAGAGAACAGAGTGAAATGTAATGATTCCCCTGGTTTCATTAACTGTCATTTCCCAAATGCTGATGGGATTAACGTGAGGAGACATTTTATTGAAGCGATCAATTTGTTATTTTCTATTTAAACACTGTCATGACCAGCTGTGTGTACATCTCATAACTTTACATTCTGTTGATGGATATCAAATATGGATAAATGTGGTACAGAAGCACCACTGGTCCATACGGTCTTCAGAAATGAGGCATTGGGCAGAGTATCTGCCACATCTCCACCTAAATTGGAGAGAGAGAGGAAGCAGGAGGATGATGTGCGGGTGGGTGGTATTTGTACAATGTTAATCAAGTTAATGCTTCCTCTCTGACACAATGTAAATGAAGAACCATCTGAAGAAATGCAATTAGCAGCTTTCAATAATAACTAACAGATGATCAAACTGTGTACAGTAATGCTTCGTCCTGGAAATGCTGCCTCCATAATCTACAGACCACCAGTAGTGATTTGAAGGATTACTATTGATTTCTGTGTATGAATGATGGAAGAATGATAGAAAAGCATCATCACTATAGTTGTTCCGGGATTCATCAAATGGCATTGAGGAGTATACCACCTCAGTAATTGGCTTCATCAATAAGTGCATTGACGACGTCGTCCCCACACTGACCGTACATACATAGCCCAACCAGAAGCCATGGATTACAGGCAACATCCACATCGAGCTAAAGGCTAAAGCTGCCACTTTCAAGGAGTGGGACACTAATCCGGATTTATAAGAAATCATGCTATGCCCTCAGACGAACCATCAAACAAGCATAGAATCAATACAGGATTAAGATTGCATCATACTACACCAGCTCTGACGCTCGTTAAATGTGGCAAATCTTGAAAACTATTACTGGCTACAAAGGAAAACCCAGCTGCGAGCTGCCCAGTGACGCAAGCCTACCAGATGAGCTAAATGCCTTTTATGCTTGCTTTGAGGCAAGCAACACTGAAGCATGCATGAGAGCACCAGCTGTTCTGGACGACTGTGTGATTAAGATATCGGTAACCGATGTGAGCAAATCCTTTAAACAGGTCAACATTCACAAAGCCGTTGGGCCAGACGGATTACCAGGACGTGTAATCAAGGTATGCACGGACCAACTGGCAAGTGTCTTCACTGACATTTTCAAACTCTCCCTGACCGAGTCTGTAATACCTCTATGTTTCAAGCAGACCACCGCAGTCCCTGTGCCCAAGGAAGTGAAGGTAACCTGCCTAAGTGACTACATCCTCCTTGGCACTCACGTTGGTAGCCATGAAGTGCTGTGAAAGGCTGGTCATGGCTCACAACAACAGCATCCTCCCGGATACCCTAGACCCACTCCAATTCGCATACCGCCCCAACAGATCCACAGATGATGCAATCTCAATTACACTCCACACTGCCCTTTCCCACCTGGACAAAAGGAACACATACTGTATGTGAGAATGCTGTTCATTGACTACAGCTCACCAGTTACCCAAGTCATAGACTGTTTTTTCTGCTACCGCACGGCAAGCGATACTGGAGTGCCATGTCTAGGACCAAAAGGCTCCTCAACACGTTCTACCCCCAAGCCATAAGACTGCTGAACAATTTATCAAATGGCCACCGGACTATTTTTATTGACACGGGAAGGCAAGACTGCCTCATTTAACCTCAAGAGAGTAAGTAGTAAGAACAGCATTGTCATGACGTTGCCCTGTTGGGTGAGGTTTATTTTTATTTATTTTATTATATTTATTTCACCTTTATTTAACCAGGTAGGCAAGTTGAGAACAAATACTGATTTACAATTGTGACCTGGCCAAGATAAAGCAAAGCAGTTCGACACATACAACAACACAGAGTTACACATGGAGTAAAACAAACATACAGTCAATAATACAGTAGAAACAAGTCTATATACGATGTGAGCAAATGAAGTGAGATAAGGGAGGTAAAGGCAAAAAAAGGCCATGGTGTCGAAGTAAATACAATATAGCAAGTAAAACACTGGAATGGTAGATTTGCAGTGGAAGAATGTGCAAAGCAGAAATAAAATAATTGGGTGCAACAACCCCCCCCGATAATTACCTTTCACTCTTTTCTCTCCAATCTACAGAATGTACTCTTGGAAAGCCCTTTGTTAACATAGAGAGAGTATGGTAACATCAAAAGTTTGGGGAATGGAACAATATTTTCCTTTCTCAACCAGTTGAAAGTGTCCGTTGGTACTTAAAGTATATGATGTCAGATCAGTTGGTGTCTGGGACATTATATCTGATGATAGGACAACATAAATTATATCTTGTAAAGTCTACACATTCTAGTATATCAGATTCACATGGAATTGTTGTGCAATTTAAATGTTTAAATATGAAACTATTTGTAGAAAGATGAAATGTAATTTTAGCCCCCTAAATAAGATAATTGTTTCATTGTAAAACGTAGGCCCACTCAGTGGCCATGTCCAAGTGAACAGACGTTGGTTGAGAACAATGAAACATGCCTTTCTCTCCTCCAGTACAAAAGCCAGTTGACGGAAGTCAACCTTAGTTTCCAACGACGTGAGGACTGGTATCCATACATTTAAAAGGGCTAATTTCAACTAAAACCTAACAAAACTAACATTTAGTTCCAGACAATGTGAGGACTGGTGTGCATACGTTTAAAAGTGCTAATTTCAATTACAACCTAACGAAATTAACATTTAGTTCCCAACGACGTGAGGATTGGTGTCCATATGTTTAAAAGGGTGAATTTTAACATAAAGGTGACCATCACCACACTGGAAGAATGAATTTCGACTAGACCAGCCAGAATACAGCGCAAGCTGATTATGGCAACTTGGTATGAACTTCAAACAAGTATCGAGTTTATCAGCTGCAGCTGTAAACGTACGTGGCCTAGGAAAGGACAGATAATCTCCTAATAATGACAGGGTACTTTAATGTATCTGCTCTACAACACTACAACCAGAAAGATTACTCAAAGAATGGCGATCTCTGACGGGTAAACCAGTCTTCCATCTTCGACCCATCTTTCGAAGCGCAGCTCAGAGTAAATATATATATCTTGCATTTTCCTCTTCCAAATGGGCGGTTATTAGAATGCATGGATGAGATTCTTTATTTACTGTAGAATAGCTTCGCAAGGTCCAATAGAGTTTCAATACCTTTGTCCCTCAGTCTTCCCGCTCTTTCATTCAAACCCAACCCCCTTCCTTTGTGTAACCAGCCGTCATATCGGGTTAGCCCACTAGGGGCTTTTCATGACATGATCAGTAATCGATGTGTGATCAATCCTGTGTATATGTAATTCTGTGTGATGATTTAGGTATTTAGTAAATAAATAATTAAGCCAATTTGTGTATTGCTGATTCAACTTATTAGCTAGGGTGCAGATAACCAAGTAATTACGACAATCAAAATGAGATGGTGATCGAGGTGGCGATTAATAACTGACTGTTATTGATATAAAAGATCTTCAGATCTTTAAGAGAGTGGATTCGGGAGATAACTGCTCTATATAAATTAATGCTTTCGTGGTGCCCCAGGTCATTAATGGGTTAATTGTTGCATGGTTTAGTTCAACCACGTAATCAATTAAACGTTAGGTAATCGATTTGATAAAATAGCATGTCATATAACTGAATCAGTCAGAGACACGACAGCATGCATTACAGAAACTAATTTATTACTCTTGAGCATATCTAAATACAATTCTGCTCAACATGTCTGTTCTATTTCCAGTAGGAAGTTCATTGTAATTTAGCAATATCTCTTTGATTTACTGTGTGGGCACTTCACTGACGATTACCTTCATAAAAGCGGTGATGCTTTAAAAGTTGGACAGTAATTAATTGAAAGTGCATTAGCTGTAGAGTAAGGAGAGAGACGGATCCCATCTTACCGTGGCAAAAATCCAATAATCCACTTCTCTGTGGTTTAATATTTTATAGCACTACTTCCTGTAAAGGAAATAGGTATAACCAGAAACTGATGTTGTGATGAACAGAGTATTCAAACTTGCCAGTGTTAGGTGTTAGGTCATGTAACACGTGACACGTGACTGCTTTCCATTGCATGCTTTTGCAACCAATTGAAGGCTGTCTGATTACTTGGCTGATGTAGGATTGAGAATTGGAGTTGATTATCATTGATTAGTCATGCCTGGACTGTGTCCATAAATTCCTGTCTGTCACGAAACCTGATTGCAGAATAAAGTCACGTCCTGTTGAGCTATGAATGCCCGTGTCCAAGTCTTATCTTTCATATAGCTGCTGTTCCACTCTCAGAACACTCCAACCTTCACATTGGAAGGGCCAGGCATTACTAAACATGATAATCAACTCCAATTCTCACTCTTCCACTGATAAGGATTTGGGTGTGGACGCACAGAGGAAGGAACTCCATGGAGTGAACACCAGCTCTACCTTGTATGTAAAATAAAATAAATGCCTGACCTTTTACCTGCTCATGCCTGCTCCTTCTCTTCTCCCCTGGCGTACGAGGGCACCAGGCTCCCCAGCATTGCGCATTCCTGCCTTTCCCCGTCACGCGCATGAGCATATATTTGGACTCACCTGGACTCAATCACCTGTTTATTACCTCCCCTATATTTGTCAGTTCCACATCTCTGTTCCCCGCTGCTGCATTGATTGTCGAAAGTCGTTGTTTTGCCGTGTGCTGGCGCTGTGCCTGTCTTGTTTCATGCCTGTTCTTCATTAAATGTTACTTGCTTCTCATCTCCGGCATCGGTCCTTACACTTAGTCTGGGCCCGGTTTCCCAAAAGCATTTTAAGGCTAAGTTCATTGTTAGAACAATATCTTTGGCTCAAACGAGGAACTTAGCCATAAGAGGCTTTTAGGAAACCAGGCCCTGCTAATTTCCATATTTGCCAGCTCATCCAGGATTCGTAAAACCTACAGAATGCTCAACCAGATTTCTTAGAACCTTAGAGGACTTCCTCTCTAATGAACACTTTGGCATACACTTGGCATTGTTAAATTGCCATCACAACCATAAATCAACAACTGTGCCCTGTTACTCTCCCCTATTAACCAGAATAAATGAGAACTGTATAGACTGCTCAAAAAATTAAAGGGAACACTAAAATAACACATCCTAGATCTGAATGAATGAAATATTCTTATTAAATACTTTTTTCTTTACATAGTTGAATGTTCTGACAACAAAATCACACAAAAATTATCAATGGAAATCAAATGTATCAACCCATGGAGGTCTGGATTTGGAGTCACACTCAAAATTAAAGTGGAAAACCACACTATAGGCTGATCCAACTTTGATGTAATGTCCTTAAAACAAGTCAAAATGAGGCTCAGTAGTGTGTGTGGCCTCCACGTGCCTGTATGACCTCCCTACAACACCTGGGCATGCTCCTGATGAGGTGGTGGATGGTCTCCTGAGGGATCTCCTCCCAGACCTGGACTAAAGCATCCGCCAACTCCTGGACATTCTGTGGTGCAACGTGGCGTTGGTGGATGGAGCGAGACATGATGTCCCAGATGTGCTCAATTGGATTCAGTTCTGGGGAACGGGCGGGCCAGTCCATAGCATCAATGCCTTCCTCTTGCAGGAACTGCTGACACACTCCAGCCACATGAGGTCTAGCATTGTCTTGCATTAGGAGGAACCCAGGGCCAACCGCACGAGCATATGGTCTCACAAGGGGTCTGAGGATCTCATCTCGGTACCTAATAGGGACCCTCTGCACACATCAACAACAGTCACCCACGAAGCATCGTTACCCATCGCTCCACAAAAGCCGCGGCTCTTGCAGAGCAAGGGGAACTACTACTTCAAGGTCTCAGAGCAAGTGACGTCACCGATTGAAACGCTATTTAGTGCGCACCACCGCTAACTAAGCTAGCGTTTCACATCCGTTACACTTCCTAAGTGGACAGTTTGATTTCACAGTAGTGTGATTGACTTGGAGTTACATTGTGTTGTTTAAGTGTTCCCTTGATGTTTTTGAGCAGTGTATATACAGTATGACCTTCCAAATGAACATGAAAAAGTAATGACTATAATGTTTAATAAATCAACATGACACAAGATAGGCCTACTTTAATAAGTGGTCAAAAACTGACTGTTACGTAAGGTAATAAATATGTGACGTAATTTGGAGGTAATGCTTGAAAACAGAGAGCTGCAGGGAAACATCCACTATCTCACTGATCTAATTACCCTCTTCCGCACGTCCTCACAAATTACTGTACGCCTGTCTCCCCAAATCACCAGCTGAATGAGCAAGTAAAAAGTGACTCTCTCCATGGCACATGACACCTCGCAAAAACACAGAAAAAGGATAGATGTGCAATGGCAACACGATCTCATCGATTCCCTGCACTCAAGTTTGTTTTCATCAGATTCAGCACCAATGAACCCAGCAGTGGTTCCTGAGATCGGTGCATCAAGTCTGACACCAACAGGCTCCTAAAATGCTGCTATCCACAAGCCATAAGACTGCTAAATAGCTAACTAAATAGCTAACAAATTGACTACATGGATTATCTGAGTTGACACAAAATGGCACTGTCTCTATGCACACTCACAAGGCCCTGCACGTTCACGCACACTGACACTCCAACACACAAACACTCACATTTATACTGACTACACACACACACCCACTCATATGCAATCATCATATACGCTGCTGCTACTCTGTTTATTATATATCCCGATGCCATTGCCTAGTCACCTTACCCCTATACATATCTACCTCTATCACTCCAGTATCCCTGCACATTGTAAATATGGTACTGGAACTGACTCACCCTGTATATAGCATGCTTACTTACTTTCTCTGTTCTTCTTATTTGAATGGTTTATTTCTTGTGTGTTTTTGTTCTACCTTATTTGTAGTATTATACTGTTATTGATTACTGCATTGTTGGGGTTAGAGCTAGCAAGAAAGGCATTTCACTGTACTTGTGTATGTGACATTAAAACTTGAAACTGAACTGATAATTGACGCGGGGGGAGACGCAAGATAAAGTCATATGTCCATCACACCCAAAATACATGCGTTGTCTCATTGCTCCAGCAATGATGCTCTAATGAAATTTGGTCAGAAAGACAGGATCAGCTTGCATGCATAATTGATTGTGTCGCTGGGCCAGATGAAAAATGGGCATGCTGTTGTGCGCGATGAGAGTCGGAAAAGTGTTTCCCTTTGGGTTCATCCTAATGTGGAAGGAAATGGACTGCCACTTATCGAAGATGCACTGTTATGGATGCCTTTTTAGTTGTTGGTTGAACTCATCCTGTTGTCGGCATGGATACAGTGTAAAAAGAGAGGGTGCGACAAAGAGAGAGGAGAGGTCAAGAGGCTGACTACATGAATAAGGCTGTCTGGCTGGCGATATGGCCTCATGGTGAGGCTGTGCACCTAATTGGACAAGAAGAGCATAGCAACAAGAAAAGCCATACCTACTGGATAAACTTTCATCCAAGACAAAAGACTCCACATCCCATGGATTTTGTTTGATTCTAATGTTTTTATGTTTAAAGTATTTTACACTTTCAATACACAGATGGCTGGATCATCTGCTTCATCTGCTCTCGCCTCATACCCAGCAGGTCTTTTTTTTCTGCCTGCATTAGCAACTATCAAATCTGAACCGTTTAACCTTGTCCATGCTCTTTTCTTGCAGATTTTCACATGTGTTTGAAAAGATGAACAGGACAGTTGTTTGGAAGCAGATAGGACAGCTTTTTGTAGCTAGAGCAACTAGACTGAAATGACAGCAACAAGATAGGCCTCAGAGTTTAATTAGCAGCTTTTAGGTGTTTGTCTTTGTGTTGTTGAATAAGAAAGATGGATATGTGGATAGATGGGTGGATATGTCGGATATTCCCTTCTGATAGTATATTTCCTTTGCTTATATCTGATGTGAAATTGACTTGGACTCGTAACGCACTGATTACTGTCATTTGTATTTGGGTTATATTTCTCTGAGATGGGTGTAGCTCCCTCCAGTAGCCACGAGCACAACCGTTCCTTGATTTTAACTGGCGGCGTTATTCTGTAGTTTTAGTCAGAATTATCACCTTCCATGGGAACTATAAAGTAAATGAAAATACAGTTAAGCACACTCTTACAACTTTCTTGTCTTACGAGTGACTTATTAGCTTGGTATAACTCTGAAGTGCTTACACACATAAACAGTTTAGCCGGCGCTGTAACAGTATCAGATTAAACACATGAATAAAGGAAAAATACCTCATTGGCTGCTTATTACAGAAGGGAGAAAATCAAAACTTCACACCTATTATTCCTGGCATGAATTCACGCTTCATTCTTAATTATTATAATGTTTCCATCCGAACATACACACTTCAACCTTTACCAGGCGATGACATGAAAACTTAGCTAACACAGCGCGGGATTGTCTTCACTCCAAAGGTGTGTTGCTACGATAATGTACAGTTATTAGCCACGTAGTTCCGCTTGTCTTAACATTTCCACCGCGTAGCGAACACGTAAACAATTCAAACAAAAAACAATGACATTTACAGGTTAATTGTCAGTTACACTGGGTATTTTGCATACAATTATGAGGGCTTCTCGAAAGGATGGATATGTGGTGGTGTGACTGTGTTATATGATGTACTGTAGTGTTTGAAATTTTGTTTTATGTGTAATATAAATGTCTTAATGTGTTTGGACCCCATGAACAGGAGCTGCTGCCTTGTCAGGAACTAATGGGGATCCCTAAAACAATTTTTGAAAACAAATGGCTAAAATAGCTATAAAGCATGTAAAGTGGAAATTCAGTATGCTTTTGTATTTCATTTTAAATTCCTGTGGCCCATTCTGAGATCAAAAAGGCCTGGAGGAAGCAGGGGTTTTATGAGCATTGACACATTGCTATGGATTATTTATTATGATTACTGTGTATATATATATATAGTACCAGTCAAAAGTTTGAACACACCTACACATTCAGGGATTTTTCTTTATTTTTACTATTTTCTACTTTGTAGAATAATAGTGATGACATCAAATCTATGAAATAACACATTTGGAATCATGTAGTAACCAAAAAGTGTTAAACAAATCAAAATACATGTTATTTTTTAGATTCTACAAAGTAGCCACCCTTTGCCTTGATGACAGCTTTGTACAATCTTGGCATTCTCTCAACCAGCTTCATGGGGTAGTCACCTTGTCACGTCTAATCAAGGTGGGTGGAATCAGGCGCAGAGAGCAGATAGCGATATAAAGTTTATTCTCCGGTGAACAAAATAAACACGGTCAACCCAAATACACACAGGGTGAAATTATCCAACACAGGATAACAGACTAACCGGAGCATAAGAAACACAAAAACACCGACAGACGAAATGAATGACAAAATAAACAATCCCGCACAAAACAAGGGCGGGACAACCTACATTATATACAGACACTAATTAACTAAACAACACACAGGTGAAACCAATCAGACAAAACCAACAGATACACGAAAAGGGATCGGTAGTGGCTAGTAGGACGGTGACGACGACCGCCGAGCACCGCCTGAACGGGCAGGAGAGCCAACCTCGACGGAAGTCGTGACACACCTCTTGATTCTGCCTCAGGGTTTTATTACTGGACCCCCCCAAGTAACGTCAAATGTAGAATTCTAATGTGCCATCTCACTGGACCAAAAACAATTCAGACAACCGACTAGGCACATGTTTCAAAGGAAAATAGATGGACCAAAACACATTGCTGGACAGCAAAAACCATGTCCCTCTTTTAAATATAGGGGAAAGCATTTTCTCTTCTCACCGTTATACATTTTCCAACACTATAGATTCCGCGGTCAGGAAGTGAGTCGTAGCTGGTGAAGAGGCTTTCACCCTGTTGTCATGACGTTGCCCTCTTTGGGTACAGCAAGCCCCATCCCCCTCTCCCTGTCTCCTACACCCAGGCTGCTGTGGTCAGAAAGAGGTCGTAAATTCCTGGAGGAGATAATCTCCTCATGGCCACTTTTTGAGAGAGAGTAGAGTTTTCATAGACGAGAACAAAGGAATTTCTTCCACCTCACAGAACTTGAGGTCCGAACAACATTTATGTTCTGGAAAGATCGGTGAAGAATCCAGCTATGAACGGGTCCGTTTGGTACATTTTTGTGAAACTCATAGGAGTCAAAACAGCCACATTACCATAACGCTGTTTATATAAAAGCCTCAGATATGAGGTTTACATCTAATTGTTGTATAAGATGAATGAGTGAGGATGATACTGTAAAATTGTGTAATGTGATTTTGGACTGTTTAATGAAGGAAACTCCAATTCCCTTAGGACCTTGCGTCATGAGACAGCTTTTTCTGCAATTCCGGATAGAACCCCTACCTTGAGAATTTCTCAACAGACCATGTTTCCCTCAATTACTAGAGGACAAAGGTTGCAAACCAGCTTACCTCCATAACGAGAGGGCCAAGGTTTGAGAAGATGGCTGAATCTTTTAACCATACCACGTGGTTAAACTCTTAGACTATAGATACCGACAGAATAAGAACAAGTCTTTGATATTAATTACTAGTCTGCAGCTAGGAATTCGGAATCATTGAAAGCAAATACTGACAACCGCCGAAACATCTGTCCATAACGACATTAATGAATGTCACTCTGAACTATCCATTCTAACCACGACAGAGAGGGCGGACAAACTCTCCAACAGAAAATAACTTTTCAACAGAGACCCCGACGACACACTGGGCGTAAATATATTTATTGATTGCAATTGTTCCCGAATGAGTGAGCGTTAGTGTGCAAAGGATTAGAATTTCAATTGTTATAATTGTCAACTGTGTGTTGTCTTATCTCAGTCGACCCCCACTTCCCTTTTGTACACCAAGCCGCGATGCCGGTTTATCCCACTAGGGAAAGTCTGTTATCATTTCCTTGTAACTATCTACTGTTTGTTTATGCATATCTGTGAATTACTTAGTAAGTAAATAAATGATTTTAAGACAATTAATGTATGGATGTCTCATAGTGAAGACTGGGTTCGTACAGATAACCAACAATTTACGATGTTTGGAATTAGACTAACGTGAGGTAAAATAAATAACTCATTAATTAAGAAGACTAATTGATCAGGTATTAAAATATCTGAAAAGTTGTATTAGGAAAATGATAAGTTTGTAATCTGAATATTTTCCATGGTGCCCCGACTTCCTAGTTAATTACATTTGCCTGATTAGTTCAAAAGGAAATGCTAATTACAGAGAATCTTTGATAAAAACTAAAAGTCTTCAGTTAATGATAGTAAAGACACGACACTGTTGTCTTTAAGAACATCCTCCCTCTGCATTGCCAGGAGCTGCAGGAACATAATGACATCGCCGTGATAGTCAGCCTCTGGGAATCAGGCAGGCTTCCATGACCCAATCCCGTAACGAGTGATGATCCTGAACGGGCTTTATTATGATTATGGCCCCCTGAAGACTACCAGGTCTTCAGGGGACCACATTCCTCTTACAGGGCTTCTTAGGAGCACTTACTAGAGAATAAGGGTCTGGCTGAGTAGCCACTCTCCGACCTGGACATGCTTATTTAATTTAGTATGCAACAATAAGACACAGAGATCTCTGCAATCCATGATCACGCAACCCTTGACTCTGTGGTGTGATGCACTTAAGGTTTATTACAGAAGGACTTCTGTTTATTTGCAATAGAGGCTCTAATCTCATCTGCTGAAAAGCAGATAACTGTTAGAATGCCAGTTGGTGAAGAGAAGTGCATTTGGAAGGCAAACAAAGGAAAACTCCACAATGGTCCACATCTGGGATTGAGGCCTATTTTGGTGATTTAGTTTGTTTCTTCCTTTGCTTTCCCCCTTCCTCTCTCAAACAGACGTATAAAATGCCTACCCTTTCCTCTCATCAATAGTGATGGGTAGTTATGGTAATTATTGACTCAGCATCCTCATCCTGTTTCCTTCTGTCAATGTCGATGTTATTCACTCCCCTCCCACTGTCCAATGATTTTAGATATAAATAGAAGATGGAACAGGATAGGGAATTGGTTTGAAGGTTTGCTTCCATGTCCTCTACCACAAAAAGCTCTTCTCATATGTATGTACTGTATACTGTACACAGTGTGAAGGATGGGAAATGAGATAGTGTGGAGATGAGAGACTCAGCTGCACTCTGAGTAAGTTTTCAGGCTGTGACAAATATATCACTTTTCTTCCTAGAACCAGATGAAACTGGGCTTTCAGGGTAGGTCTAAAACATTTTATCTGATAAGAACCCTCAGATCATGTTGAACCTGTTGAAAGATAGAGATATCATATCAAAGATATCATGTCAAACTGCAGAGAATGTTTCCTATGTTTCAAACTAAAAAGAATGACCAGTTCACCTTGAAGTAATTCTACCTCTGTGTGGGTTTAGCCCATAGCCTATTGCTACAGCAGCAACATATAAATAATTATCCTCTGATTACATCTCCCATAACCCCACAGCTGTTACCCCTGCTCTCATACAGAATGTAAATTCCCATGATGCTCTCTGTCTGACTCAGTGCCTTTGTTAAGTGGAAGGCTTCAATGTTCTCTCAGTCTCACCCTGCCTCTGATAAATGAATCAGAGATCAGCAGAAATGGTTGCTGCTGTCTGTCTGAGAGGTTTATTTTTCCTCACTTTATTTACATGTTTCAAGCAGAACACCACAGTCCCAGTGCCCAAGAATGTGAAGGTAACCTGCCTAAATGACTACCGCCCGGTAGCACTCACGTCAGTAGCCATGGAGCGCTGTGAAAGGCTGGTCATGGCTCACATCAACACCATCATCCAGGAAACCTTCCCAAAAGATCCACAGACCTCCCCAAAAGATCCATAGATGACACAATCTCAATTACACTCCACATTGCCCTTTCCCACTTGAACAAAAGGAACACCTACGTGAGAATGCTGGTCATTGACTACAGCTCAGCGTTCAACACCAGTGCCCACAAAGCTCATCACTAAGCTAAGGACCCTGGGACTAAACATCTCCCTCTGCAACTGGATCCTGGGCTTCTTGACTGGCCGCCCCCAGGTGGTAAGGGTAGGCAACAACACATCTGCCCCGCTGATCCTCAACACTGGGGCCCCTCAGAGGTGTGTGCTTAGTCCCCTTCTGTACTCCCTGTTCAACCACGACTGTGTGGTCAAGCACGACTCCAACACCATCATTAAGTTTGCTGACGACACAACAATGGTAAGCCTGATTACTGAAAACGATGAGACAGCCTATAGGGAGGAGGTCAGAGACCTGGCGGTGTGGTGCCAGGACAACAACCTCTCCCTCAATGTGAGCAAGACAAAGGAGATGACCATCGACTACAGGAAAAGGAGGGCTGAACAGGCCCCCATTAACATCAAAGGGGCTGTAGTGGAGCGGGTCGAGAGTTTCAAGTTCCTTGAAGTCCACATCACCAACAAACCATCATGGTCCAAACACACCAAGACAGTCGTGAAGAGGACACGCAACACATTTTCCCCCTCAGGAGACTGAAAAGATTTGGCATGGGTCCCCAGAATCTCAACTGCTGCACCATCGAGAGCATCCTGACCGGTTGCATCACCGCTTGGTATGACAACTGCTCGGCATCTGACCGTCAGCCACTACAGAGGGACGTGCGTACGGCCCAATACATCACTGGGGCCAAGCTTCCTGCCATCCAGGACCTACAATATATACTAGGCGGTGTCAGAGGAAGGCCCAAAAAATGGTTAAAGACTCCAGTCACCCAAGTCATAGACTGTTTCCTCTGCTACCGCACGACAAGCACTACCGGAGCGCCAAGTCTAGGTCCAAAAGGCTCCTTAACAGCTTCTACCCCCAAGCCATAAGACTGCTGAACAAGTTATCAAATGGCCACTCGGACTATTTACATTGAACCCCCTCCCCCTCACCCGGTACCGGTACCCCCTGTATATAACCTCGTTATTGTTATGTAATCTTATTGTGTTACTTTTTATTTAATTCTTTACTTTAACTTATTTAGCAAATATTTTCTTAATTCTATTTCTTGAACTGCATTGTTGGTTAAGGGCTTTTAAGTAAGCATTTCACAGTAAGGTCTACTACACCTGTTGATTTCGGTGCATGTGACAAATAAAATGTTATTTAATTTGATCCCCTATAGAACTAAACTGAAGACTTTTGAGAACATCTTGGAAAGCCCATAGCTGGATCAGTCAGCGATGTGAAGGACTGAAACTAGTGAAAACATTGACCCCAGGTTACCCGATACCTCATGACAGACTAGTCCTGAAAGGATGAAAGGTCTTTGGCTGTCTACCTCAAATGTGATGCCTCACACTATTCTATACATCAAACAAGCACTAGGTCAGCGTTCAGAACTCAATTAAAATATTCTTCCAACACCATTTCTCAAGTTTAAATACATGAACTACACTGTACACTGTAGCTTCTTCAATTAAGTCTGCTATTGTAACACACTGATAAAAGCCTCCCATAGTTTCTCCAAGGCAGACCCAGGGATTACCCAGCATGCTCTGGGTAGATAGTGCATTAGTGAGCAGAGGTTGGAGGGGAGGGGGTGTAAAGAGTAGCCCACTGGCTCTTCCATCAGCCTAATGTGTTGTTCCTTCAACCCATTCAGTACCCCTAACCCATTCCCTAAATGTCCCTCACTCTCTCACACACACACACACACACACACACACACACACACCAATCCTCTTTCAGTGCACTGTCAGAGCTCTCTGGGAAACTGAAAGAAGGAAAGGAGATATTATCACAGCCCCTCACTCACTCCCACTGTCTCAGCCTCAAAGTGGCAATGGGTTGAGAAGGGCGGGAGCAGATCTGTGAATAGCCCACGTGAGTGTACTGCTAAGGGAGAGAGGCAGAGAGAGAGAGAGAGAGAGATAGACAGCAGGGTTGGACTCATTTCAGAATGGAATTGAGAGTGCCTCATAATTCCAATTCAATTCTTCCAATTCAAGTAGTAAACAGAATACAGAATTGCAAATTGAATTTGAGTCAAAGAAAATACTAATTCTATATTAGGTGTATTCTATACAAATATAAATGTTGTATATAAAAAATGTCAATATATAAAATCCCAGTCAAAAGTTTGGACACACCTACTCATTCAAGGTTTTTATTTTTATTTTTTTACTATTAGTAGTGAAAACATCTAAACTATGAAATAACACATATGGAATCATGTAGTAACCAAAAAAGTGTTAAACAAATCAAAATATATGTACTGTTATTCTGTTCTCATATCTGAAAATCTATAAATAAAGTACCAAAAAAATTAAGAAAAACCCTGGAATGAGTAGGTGTGTCCAAACTTTTGACGGGTACTGTACATGCATATAAAGTAGTACAAACTCTTAAAATGAATGATCAAGGAAGACAAAGCCTATATGTGAATATTATAATGCATTAGTTTAATCCTCAAGTTGACACTGCCCACTGGGCAAAAACTGGTTGAAGTTGTTTAAGCATAATTTCAACCCCATAAATGTATGTGATGACTTTGAATCAAAGTGTAAAACTGATTGGATTTTTAAAAAGTCATCAACGTAAAGGCATTTAGTATTTTTTTCTAATATTATTATTTTTTCATATTGAATTCACATTAGTTGACAACTTAACCAAATGTAAATCAAAACTATTTGTTGAACTGACGTCTGTGCACTGCCTTCAAAAAGAATGCAAACTAATGAAATGGTTGGTGGAAATACAATTTGCTATTCTAAGCACCCAACTCCAAGAGACAGAGAGAGAGAACGAGAGACAAACAGAGATCGACAGAGTTGAGAACATAATTTCCCGGGTGAGAGGCAGACTAAGAGGCTGCTGATAGGTGTATGATTGCAGGGTGTGGTATTTACCAGTGGGATGGACAACGGGGAGGACCTGAAACAGGGCACAGGGTGCAGGCCATGGTGACACAGAGTGACTATGAAAGGGACTGAACAGAAGTGAAAGAAAATAGAGCAGCAAGATATAACCATTTCCTGTTCTGCTCCTGAAAAATGTATACAGGCTAAAGCAAAAAGTGTTTTCCAAACATAGATGAGAAAACTTTGTTTATATTTCATAATGAATGACAAGCATTCCCCAATCCTGAGATATCCTAAATTTTGTCGAAGGAAAGGCTGAAGTTGGTTCCAGACCAGATGTTTCTCTTATCAGTGCATTGTGGTCTGCAGGCAGTGAAGGATTCTGGGATATGTGTGTGTGTGCGTGTCCCTCCTTGTAAAGGCAGCTCTAGCCTTTAGCTCAGTGTGGATGTTGCCTATAATCCATGCTATTTGGTTGGGATGTGTACATACGGTTACTACGGTTACTGCGGGGACGACATCGTCGATGCACTTATTAATAAAGCCAGTGATTGATGTGATAAACTCTGGAACGTAATTCCAGTCTGTGCTAGCAAAACAGTCCTGTAGCTTAGCATCTGCTTCATTGGACCATTTCCGATTTGAGTGCGCCACTGGTACCTCTTGTTTGAGTTTTTGCTTGTAAGCAGGAATCAAGAGGATATAGTATGGTCAGATTTGCCAAATGGAGGGCGAGGAAGAGCTTGGTATGGCGTCTCTGTGTAGAGTAAAGGTAATCTAGAGTTTTTTTCGCCTCTAGTTGCACAGGTGACATCCTGCATGAAAATCATTGGCCACTAGGAATGCTGCCTCTGGATGAGGGTTTTCTTGTTTGCTTTTGGCCCTAGATAGCTTGTTGAGTGTGGTCTCAGTGCCAGCATGGGTTTGTAGTGGTAAATAGACAGCTATGAAAAAATAGATGTGTACTCTCTTGGTAAATAGTATGGTCTACAGCTTATCATTGGGTATTCTAACTCAGGCAAGCAGAAACCTTGAGACTTCATTAATAATAAAGATTGCGCACCAGTTGTTGTTAACAGAGACACACACCACCCCCCTTGAGGTTACCAGACGCTGCCGCTCTGTCCTGCCGATACATAGGCAAACTCTCTAGAATCCAATACTCTGCAAAAGTTTAATCTGATATAGAAATTTTAATTAAGAAAAAGATAGTGCCATCTTAGAAAAAGCCCATAAAATATCTTTGCAAGCTAAAGAAGAAAATAAAATGTCCTCATTAAGCAGGAATACAATTTTTACTTTTGAAAAGAGCCAACAACTACAATTTAAACTAAAATAAAGCATACTATTTAATTGCAAATAAACCTGGCAAATATCTCACAGCTCTCAATAAACTTCAAGAGGCTAAAGTAATTTGCCTTGTCACCTAAAACCCTCACAGACTTTTACAGATGCAGAACTGAGAGCATCCTGTCAGGCTGTATCACCGCCTGGTATGGAAACTGCACCGGTCACAACCGCAAGGCTTTCCAGAGGGCAGTCTGCACAACGCATCACTGGGGGCTAACTACCTGCCCTCCAGGACACCTACAGCACCCGATCAGCACCCGATGTCACAGGAAGGCCAAAAAGATCATCAAGGACAACAACCACCCAAGTCACTGACTGTTCACACCGCTAGAAGTGAACAGAAGGCGAGGTCAGTACAGGTGCATTTAAGCTGGGACCAAGAGACTGAAAAACAGCTTCTATCTCAATGCCATCAGACTGTTAAACAGCCATCACTAACACAGAGAGGCTGCTGCCAACATACAGACTTGAAATCATTGACCACATTAATAAATGGATCACTAGTCACTTTAATAATGCAACTTTACTAATGTTTACATATCTGGCATTACTCATCTCATATGTACTGTATATATTCTTACTCCATTCCTTTACTTAGATTTGTGAATTAGGTAGTTGTTGTGGAATTGTTCGATTACATGTTAGGTATTTCTGTCGGAACCAGAAGCACAAGCATTTTGCTACACTCACAATAACATCTGCCAACCATGTGTATGTGACCAACAAAATTTGATTTGATTTGACTAAATCATGCGAAACCAGTTATAATTTGTATGTGTGGGGTACAGAGATGAGGTAGTCAATCAAAAATCATGTTAAACACTATTATTGCACACAGAGTTCGTCCATGCAACTTATTACTTGTTAACTTCACTAGGGTAGGGGGCAGCATTCTGAATTTTGGATGAAAAGCATGCCCAAATTAAACTGTCTGCTACTCAGTCCCAGAATATAGGATATGCATATAATTAGTAGATTTGGATGGAAAACACTCTAAAGTTTCCAAAACTGTTAAAATACTCTCTGAGCGTATAACAGAAATGATATGGCAGGCGAAAACCCAAGGAAAATCCAACCAGGAAGAACTATTATTTTGGAAGGCTGTTTTTCCATTGAAAGCCTATCCATCATACAAAGACTTAGGACCCAGTTCATGAGCTCTGTGCCTTCCTCTACATGTGACCAGTCTTTATGCATTGTTTCAGGCTTTTACTCTGAAAAATGAGGGAGATTCAGCACTTTCAATCAGCGACCAGTGGAAATTTCCATTCATCAGCCATTCGCCCTGATCGTGAACGTGCCTTTCTTGTTTCTCCTTTCCTATTGACGAAGCTTTTGTCCGGTTGAAATGTTATTGATTATTTATTACAAAAACAACCAGAGGATTGATTTTAAACATCGTTTGGCATGTTTCTACAAACTTTTATTGTACTTTTTAAAAACGTTTTGTCCTGGAATTAGTGCATGCGCCTTCTGCATTCGGATTACTGGACAAAACGCGTAAACAAAAAGGAGGGGCATAAAGAGGGACATTATCGAACAAAACAAACATTTACTGTCTAACATGGAGACCTGGGAGTGCCACCAGATGAAGATCATCAAAGGTATGTGATTCATTTTAATGCTATTTCTGACTTTTTTGACACTCCTTGGCTGGAAAATGGCTGTATGTGTTTCCGTGGCTAGCTAACATAATCGCAAAGTGTGCTTTTGCTGTTAAGTGTTTTTGAAATCTGACACAGCGGTTGCATTAAGGAGAAGTGTATCTATATTTTCATGAAAATATTATCAATGTTAAAGATGAGTATTTCTGTCATTTTATGTGGCTCTCTGCACTTTCACCTGATGTTTGTTTGAGATAATGCATTTCTGACCACAACGCGCCAATGTAAACTCAGATTTTTGGATATAAAATTAACTTTACCGAACAAAACATACATGTATTGTGTAACATGAAGTAATATGATTGTCATCTGATGAAGATCATCAAAGGTAAGTGATTCATTTTATCTATATTTCTGCTTTTTGTGAATAATCTCTTTGGCTGGAAAAATGGCTGTGTTATTTTGTGAATAGGCAATTACCTAACATAATCGTTTGGTTTGCTTTCGTCGTAAAGCCTTTTTGAAATCGGACACTGTGGCTGGATTTACAACAAGTGTATCTTTAAAATGGTGTAAAATAAATGTATGTTTGAGGAATTTTAATTAAGGGATTTCTGTTGTTTTGAATTTGGCGCCCTGCAGTTTCACTGGCTGTTGACGAGGTGGGACGCTACCATCCCACGTACCCTAGAGAGGTTAAGCAAATTCGAATTTAGGCTTACCATAACAAAGGGGTTGAATACTTATTGACTCAAGACATTTCAGCTTTCATTTAACTTAATTTGTCAAAATAATTTGACATTATATAATAATATGGTGTTGTGTGAAGGCCAGCGACAAAATAATATAATTTTAATACATTTTAAATTCAGACTGTAACACAACAAAGTTTTATTTTTGAAATAGACACAAACAAGTACAAGAACATGGTTGAGTTCAAATAAAATCAAATCAAATGTTATTTGTCACATACACATGGTTAGCAGATGTTAATGCGAGTGTAGCGAAAAGCTTGTGCTTCTAGTTCCGACAATGCAGTAATAACCAACAAGTAATCTAGCTAACAATTTGGGCGGTAAGCAAATTGGAGTGGGTTTAGGGTGTCAGGTAGGGTGGAGGTGATATGGTCCTTGACTAGTCTCTCAAAGCACTTCATGATGACGGAAGTGAGTGCTACAGGGCGGTAGTCGTTTAGCTCAGTTACCTTAGCTTTCTTGGAACAATGGTGGCCCTCTTGAAGCATGTGGGAACAACAGACTGGGATAGGGATTGATTGAATATGTCCGTAAACACACCAGCCAGCTGGTCTGCGCATGCTCTGAGGCCGCGGCTGGGGATGCCGTCTGGGCCTGCAGCCTTGCGAGGGTTGACACGTTTAAATGTTTTCCTCACCTCGGCTGCAGTGAAGGAGAGTCCGCATGTTTTAGTCTGCCAGGAGCAAGGGCCGTGTCAATGGCACTGTATTGTCCTCAAAGCGGGCAAAAAAGTTATTTAGTCTGCCAGGGAGCAAGACATCCTGGTCCGTGACTGGGTTGGTTTTCTTTTTGTAATCCGTGATTGACTGTAGACCCTGCCACATACCTCTTGTGTCTGAGCCGTTGAATTGAGATTCTACTTTGTCTCTATACTGACGTTTAGCTTGTTTGATTGCCTTGCGGAGGGAATAGTTACACTGTTTGTATTCGGTCATGTTTCCGGTCACCTTGCCATGATTAAAAGCAGTGGTTCGGGCTTTCAGCTTCACGCGAATGCCATCAATCCACGGTTTCTGGTTTGGGAATGTTTTAATCGTTGCTATGGGAACGGCATCTTCAACGCATGTTCTAATGAACTCACGAATCAGCGCATTCGTCAATGTTGTTGTCTGCATAGCAAATGATAGGAGAGCCATGTGAGGAGCGGACAGAGCCAAGTGACTTGGTGTATAGCGAGAATAAGAGAGGGCCTAGAACAGAGCCCTGGGGACACCAGTGGTGAGAGCTGGGTGAGGAGACAGGCCTCGCCAACCTGGTAGGAGCAATGTTGTGCTTTAGCAGTGGAGCGCCTCCGTGATACAGAGAAGAGCAGTCTCAGTTGAATGACTAGTCTTGAAACCTGACTGATTTGGATCAAGAAGGTCATTCTGAGAGAGATCATTTACATTTGTCATTTGACGCTCTTATCCAGAATACAAATTGGTGAAACATATCCCAGTCCACGTGATGGAAGCAGTCTTGGAGTGTGGAATCAGATTGGTCGGACCAGCGTTGAACAGACCTCAGCGCGGGAGCTTCTTGTTTTAGTTTCTGTCTGTAGGCAGGGATCAACAAAATGGAGTCGTGGTCAGCTTTTCCGAAAGGAGGGCGGGGCAGGGCCTTATATGCGTCGCGAAAGTTGGAATAGCAATGATCCAAGGTTTTTCCAGCCCTGGTTGCGCAATCGATATGCTGATAAAATTTAGGTAGTCTTGTTTTCAGATTAACCTTGTTAAAATCCCCAGCTACAATGAATGCAGCCTCCGGATAAATGGATTCCAGTTTGCAAAGAGTCAAATAAAGTTCGCTCAGAGCCATCGATGTGTCTGCTTGGGGGGGAATATATACGGCTGTGATCATAATCGAAGAGAATTCCCTTGGTAGATAATGCGGTCGACATTTGATTGTGACGAATTCTAAATCAGGTGAACAGAAGGACTTCAGTACCTGTATGTTGTTATGATCACACCACGCCACGTTAACCATGAAGCATACGCCCCCGCCCCTCTTCTTTCCAGAAAGATGTTTGTTTCTGTCGGCGCGATGCGTGGAGAAAGTTGGCTGCACCGACTCCGATAGCATCTCTCCAGTGAGCCATGTTTCCGTGAAGCAAAGAACGTTACAGTCTCTGATGTCCCTCTGGAATGCTACCCTTGCTCGGATTTCATCAACCTTGTTGTCAAGAGACTGGACATTGGCGAGAAGAATGCTAGGGAGTGGTGCACAATGTGCCCGTCTCCGGAGTCTGACCAGAAGATCGCTCCGTTTCCCCCTTTTTACGAAGTCGTTTTTTTGGGTCGCTGGCTGGGATCCATTCCGTTGTCCTGGGTGAAAGGCAGAACACAGGATCCGCTTCGCGAAAGTCATGTTCTTGGTCGTACTGATGGTGAGTTGACGCTGCTCTTATGTTCAGGAGTTCTTCTCGACTGTATGTAATGAAACCAAAGATGACCTGGGGTACCAATGTAAGAAATAACACGTAAAAAAAACAAAAAACTGCATAGTTTCCTAGGAACGCGAAGCGAGGCTGCCATCTCTGGCAGCGCCGGAATATGCCATATACAATATGCAAAAAAACAAGATATAGATTTTCCTTTTCTTTTCAAAACATTGAAAGCATCAACTTTCCAGCTGAAATAATACATTTAATACAACTATTTTATAAAGGTCACACTTGAAAAATATACACAAATAATACATTATCTGATGAAATTGCTTTAGAAATGGGCACAAGACGGGGTTGTCCCCTCTCTCCCCTCCTGTTTGCGTTGGAAATTGAACCGCTTGCAGTAAGAATTAGCGGGACCCAAAAGTAACAGGTATCTGTGTTGGTAAACATGAATATAAACTGAAGTTATTTGCAGATGATCTACCTG
Source organism: Oncorhynchus keta (assembly GCF_023373465.1). Taxonomy (NCBI): domain Eukaryota; kingdom Metazoa; phylum Chordata; class Actinopteri; order Salmoniformes; family Salmonidae; genus Oncorhynchus; species Oncorhynchus keta. Next base: position 20,758,756 of record NC_068426.1, read on the forward strand.
ACCAATACTGAAAACTCAATGGCTCCTTTCAGAATACTCAAACATCTCAGGATATAAAATTAACATGGAAAAAAACGAAGTGATGGCAATAAGAAAAATAATAACTCCCGATATAAAGCAATCCGTTATGTGGACCACAAAAAAATCGGAAATACTTTGGATGCTTTATATATTTGCACTGAACAGAAATATATACACACAATGTAAGAATTTTAACATTTTACAATTCTAAGAGTTACAGTTCATATAAGGAAATCAGTCCATTGAAATAAAGTCATTAGGCCCTTATCACAGTTCACATGACTGTTGGTCAAAGATACACTACATGACCAAAAGTATGTGGACACCTCCTCCTCGAACATGTCATTCTGTATACTTCTGGCCCTTCTTTGGACACTGTGTTAACAAACCTCCAGATGAACTTCAATGCCATACAACACTCCTTCCAACTGCTCTTAAATGCAAGCAAAACTAAATGCATGCTCTTCAACTGATCGCTGCCTGCCCCCGCCAGCCCGTCTAGCATCACTACTCTGGATGGTTCTAACATAGAATATGTGGACAACTACGAATACCTAGGTGTCTGGTTAAACTGTAAACTCTCGTTCCAGACTCACATTAAGCATCTCCAATCCAAAATTAAATCTAGAATCGGCTTCCTATTACGCAACAAGACATCCTTCACTCATGCTGCCAAAAATACACTTGTAAAACTGACTATACTTCGGCCATGTGATTTACAAAATAGCTTCCAACACTCTACTCAGCAAATTGGATGTAGTCTGTCACACTGCCATCCATTTTGTCGCCAAAGCACCATATACTACCCACCACTGCGACCTGTATTATCTCGTTGGCTGGCCCTCACTTCATATTCGTCCCCAAACCCACTGGCTCCAGGTCATCTATAAGTCTTTGCTAGGTAAAGCCCCGCCTTATCTCAGCTCACTGGTCACCATAGTAACACTCACCCATGTGCACCAGCAGGTATATTTCACTGGTCACTCCCAAAGCCAACTTGTCACGTTCACTGTCTTCAATATCCCTGTCATAGATGAGCCAAGGCCCATGTAATTCCACATCTTTTAATAATGTGAAACTTTCACAAAAAAAACAGGTAAACAGAAACCGAATGTGATGCAACCGTGGCGCACACAAACACACATAGAAAATAAATAATTACCCACAACATTAGGTGGGAAAAAGGCTGCCTAAGTATGATTCCCAATCAGAGACCACGATTGGGAACCACACTCGGCCAAAAGACAAAGAAATATAAAACATAGAATGCCCACCCAAATCACACTCTGACCTAACCAAATAGAGAAATAAAACATCTCTCTAAGGTCAGAGCATGACACAACTCCTCCTTTGGCTGCGTTTCCTTCCAGTTCTCTGCTGCCAATGACTGGAACAAATTGCAAAAATCACTGAAGCTGGAGTCTTATATCTCCCTCACTAACTTTAAGCATCAGCTGTCAAGCAGCTTACCGATCATTGCACCTGTACATAGCCCATCTGTAAATAGCCCACCCAACTACCTCATCCCCATATTGTTGTTTATTTTCTTGCTCCTTCTTGCACCCCAGAATCTCTACTTGCACATTCATCTTCTGTACATCCATCACTCCAGTGTTTAATTGCCAAATTGTAGTTATTTTGCCACTATGGCTTATTTATTGCCTTTCCTCCCTAATCTTACTACATTTGCACACCCTGTATATAGACTTTTCGATTGTGTTATTGACTGTACATTTGTTTATCCCATGTGTATCTCTGTGATGTTTGTGTTGCACTGCTTCGCTCTATCTTGGCCAAGTCGCAGTTGTAAATGAGAACTTGTTCTCAACTGTCCTACCTGGTTAAATAAAGGAGATTTTTTTTTCTCCAAAATGGGCATTAATATGAGGTTGGTACCCACTTTGCTGCTATAACAGCCTTTTTATGGGAAGACTTTCCACTAGATGTTGGAACACTGCTTCAGCCACAAGAGCATTAGTGAGGTCGGGCACTGATGTCTGGCTCACAGTTGGTGTTCCAATTCATCACTAAGGGTGTTCGACAGAGTTGAGGTCAGGGCTCTGTACAGGCCAGTGAAGTTCATCCACACCAAGGTTGAAAAAGCATTTATGTATGGGACTAGCTTTGTGCATGGGGGTATTGCCATGCTGAACCAGGAAGGGCCTTCCCAAAATTGTTGCCACAAAGTTGGAAACACAGAATCATCCAGAATGTCATTGTATGCTGTAGTGTTAAGATTTCCCTACAGAGTGGGGGCCTAGCCCAGCCTCCCCTAGGGGCCTAGCCCAAACCTTGAAAAACAGCCCCAGACCATTATTCCTCCTCCACCAAACTTTACAGTGGGCACTCTTTTCTGTGATATAACATTACAATTAGAAGTCTACTGATAATAATTAAATCCACAGAAAATGATACATGTGAATCTCTAAGGTCATATTCAAAGTATCTCCAGCACTACATGTTGTATTCCATTACCCTTTTGCCATCCACAGCGCAGGTACAAATTCCCTGTGGAGCCAAAGGGGGGGAAAAGCTTAATATTATAAAGCTCATTATTAGCTCAGCTTCCTAAATCACCAACAGATGACGCACTTTCACTTTCACCTCCTCATTACTGAGGATTCTGCTCAAATGTATCAGGCAATGGAGACAATCTGCCATTGAAGTGAACTCCCCTCATCTGATGTCTGTAAAAATGACTCTCAGTGTACATCCCATTTGAGCTATTTATCATAAGTCATGAGTTAGAAAGAATAGAGGTCTTGGAAACACATGCTATGGATAGTGGACTGCAACTTGACAGGAATAGGAATACAGTTCGCCTCCCTGGCTGAACAGACTGATTGCATTTCAACTGTCATTCTGAGGAGTCAGTCTGTCCCCACGCATAGAGGTATTTTAGACTGACAGGTCTGGGGTTTAGAGGAGTAGCCTGATGAAACTTCACCTACATCGGGCTGCCATGAATAGAGAGGTCACACTCTCATGAGCCATTAGATGGAGTTACAGGGAGACATGCAGCTGATGTCCCAGTGCTCCATTCTTCTAGCTGACATTCTGTTATCATTGGAGAGAGTTATGGTCCTTCTGTGGCTCAGTTGGTAGAGCATGGCGCTTGTAACGCCAGGGTAGTGGGTTCGATTCCCGGGACCACCCATACGTAGAATGTATGCACACATGACTGTAAGTCGCTTTGGATAAAAGCGTCAGCTAAATGGCATATATTATTATTATTATTATTATTATATTAGTTATGCTCGGCCACACCTTGGACCAGACCAAGTTCCTGCGCCTTTTCTTCGTTTGAGGAAATTAAACACAGAAGGTCCATAGATCATAACTATGGAATAAGGTTTATAAGAATAAGGAATAACACATTTGGTTAAAGTGTAAATCTGTCTTTAAGTGTGTTAATGCATTACTCGTAAAGTGCCAAGAGAGTTGTTCATGGCAGAGAAAATGTTATTGCACCGGCTCAGCCCTAAGTAAGTAGGTATGTAGGTTCATGCAGTGTTTAACACAGACTATAACTCAGATGTTTCCCTGTACCTATCCCTTGATGATGTTAGAACTTGCTCTACTGACACCAGAGACAACTGGCTGGAGTTGATCATTGTGTTTTATGAATGGATGTGAATATCTTGGAAATTGAACTACTAACTACTCCCAATAATGTTGTACAATGTAAAAACCATGGACAAATCTTTAACTGGACAAAATTAATACATAATTAATACTGAGATGAAAAACACAATATTTCTTTAAAAAAGCAAACACTTTATTTACATAAAATGTATCTATACAATACAAAATCCAGCTTATAGGGACGTAAAGTGACTGTGAGAAAGGTTAGAAAAGACGCAGTGTTTTTTTCTGCAGTACACGAAGTACACATGAAACAGTGTTGGTCAAAAAGAAAAATGGCAACCGGGAGAATTCAATCGATTCAACAGTATCACGGTGCATCCACCCTACAATGAGAACTAACTTCTAAAATGTCATTGACAAAATGTGTCCAACTGCTGATTATTGTTTCTTGCAGAACGTGTTCTGGAGCTCCATGTTCAGGGATCAGTCTTTCAGTGTCTACTGTTCTTGCCTGAGGAGAAATAATGCACAAGGAGAAACAGTTGAATACAGACACGGGTGGACCTTCACCGTTGATGGAAGAAAACGTTATCATTTATAGAATTGATTCATGTGAATTGCATCACACTTTAAGATAGAATCCCACCATTTTTCCCTTTTCTGGCCTTTCCATTCTGCGATTTCCTCTTCAGTTGCTTGATGAGTTTGGTCACCCAGTTGTTATTGGTGGCAGGAGGAGCACACAGTCTAAGATTCTTCCTCGTGACAAACCTGTTGGCAGAAGTAACTTAGATCAGACATAGTTCAAACAATGCAGTCACACACATCCAGAAAACATGAACTTGTGGTTAGGGTGATGTGTTACATTTGGCAACATATTGTACAAGTGTGTGGAATGATTAATGTTGCTTACACAGTGGCAGGTATCCGACATCCTCCACTGACTGTCTGGATACGGAATGACTTCACCACTCTGTGAGGAAGTTTGGCATCGGTTGTTGTCAGGCAGCAGTCCATTGCTTTATCTGTGTTTGCTGCAGACACACAAACACAGGTTAGACTATCCCCTCTGTATCTTTGTGTATTCTCTCTCTGGGTATGGCATTCTACTAAAATTACATTTCAACATTCTCCTGAGAAGACGAAGAGCGTATTCAGTTCCACAGATAACTAGTGATCAAGACACAGCATCATGTAACCAAGACGTTATTATAGTAGTTACTATGAAAACAACTTGAGGTAAAAGTAGTTAATAACAGTAGCTCTGCAGTAGAAGAGAGGATCTCACCTGCTGCATGGCTCCAGAGGACTGATGTCAACAGAAGAAGTGCAGCCAACCGTAAGGACATTCTGTCTTAGATGTTCTCTGTCTGTGTCTCAATATTTTAAACAAGGATCTGCAGATAAATGGGCTACTGTGGTCCAGGCACAGCTTTATATCCTCACCGTACAACTCCTTTCACTTTCACCCCCATCAAGTCACGCACCCATTTCCCGTAAACCATGCTTCAGCTCAGCACGCCCCTCAACTCTCACCTTTAAAACAAACAAAGATAAAGTAGGCTCTGCCAGTGCTTTTCCATGGAGTTGAAGGGTACTTTCTCTGCAGTTACAACTGGCGGAAATATCTGTAAATCATTCTCACCGTCGATGGGGAGATACAGTTGAAGTCGGAAGTTTACATACACCTTGGCCAAATACATTTAAACTCAGTTTTTCACAATTCCTGACATTTAATCCAAGTAAAGATTCCCTGTCAGTTAGGATCACCACTTTATTTCAAGAATGTGAAATGTTAGAATAAAATTTGAGAGAATTATTTATTTCAGCTTTTATTTCTTTCATCACATTTCCAGTGGGTCAGAAGTTCACATACACTCAATTTGTATTTGGTAGCATTGCCTTTAAATAGTTTAACTTGGGTCAAACTTTTCAGGTAGCCTTCCACAATCTTCCCACAATAAGTTGAGTGAATTTTGGTCCATTCCTCCTGACAGTGCTGGTGTAACTGAGTCAGGTTTGTAGGCCTCCTTGCTAGCACACACCTTTTCAGTTCTACACACACATTTTCTATAGGATTGAGGTCAGGGCTTTGTGATGGCCACTCCAGTACCTTGACTTTGTTGTCCTTAAGCTATTTTGACACAACTTTGGAAGTATGCTTGGGGTCATTGTCCATTTGGAAGACCCATTTGCGACCAAGCTTTAACTTCCTGACTGATGTCTTGAGATGTTGCTTCAATATATCCACATGCCTTTCTTCCCTCATGATGCCATCTATTTTGTGAAGTGCACCAGTCACTCCTGCAGCAAAGCACCCCCACAACATGATGCTGCCACCCCTGTGCTTTACGGTTGGGATGGTGTTCTTTGGCTTGCAAGCCTCACCCTTTTTCCTCCAAACATAACAATGGTCATTATGCCCAAACAGTTCTATTATTATTTCATCAGACCAGAGGATATTTCTCCAAAAAGTATGATCTTTGTCCCCATATGCAGGTTCAAACCATAGTCTGACTTTTTATATGCTGGTTTTGGAGCAGTGGCATCTTCCTTGCTGAGCGGCCTTTCAAGATATGTTAATATTGTAACGGCGTTCTTCGTTTGTTGAAAGAGAGTCGGACCGAAATGCAGCGTGGTGTTTTACTCATGTCTTTAATGAATGAATCGCGGTACATGAAATAACTGATACAAATACAAAACAACAAAACGGAACGTGAAACCTAATTACAGCCTATCTGGTGAACACTACACAGAGACAGGAACAATCACCCACGAAATACACAGTGAAACCCCAGCTACCTAAATACGGTTCCCCATCAGAGACAACAAGAATCACCTAACTCTGATTGAGAACCGCCTCAGGCAGCCAAGCCTATACTAGACACACCCCTAATCAACCACAATCCCAATGCCTACAAAAACCCCAATACGAACAATACAATACTAAGACCAAGGCGCGACAGAACCCAATGTCACACCCTGGCCGGAACAAATAATTAAAGAAAACACAAAATACTAAGACCACTGAGCAGCGGGACTGACAGAACCCCCTCCCTAGAGGTGCGGACTCCTGCGCATCTGGAAGATTCACCTCTGGAAAAACCATAGGGAGGGTCCGGGTGGGCGTCTGTCCATGGTGGTGGTTCCGGCTCGGGACGTGGACCCCACTCCATTAAAGTCATAGCCACCCCTTCGCAGGTTGCGAGAGATCTGGAAGAGTGACTGCTCTGGTTGAACAGGCAGGAGGCTCCGACTGCAGCGCTGTGACAGAGGAGGCAGACTGACAGCTCTGATAGCGCTGAACAGGCTGGGAGACTCCGACAGCACAGCGCAGGAGAGGAGAAAGGCTCTGATAGCGCTGAACAGACAGGAGACTCCAGCAGCGCTGTAGAGTAGGAAGGCTCTGATAGCGCTGAACAGGCGGGAGACTCCGACAGCGCAGGAGAGGCGGGAGACTCCAACATCACAGGAGAGGCGAGGCGCACTGTAGGCCTGATGCGTGGTGCTGGCACTGGTGGTACTGGGCCGAGGACACGCATCGGAAGCCTGGTGCGGGGAGCTGCTACCGGAGGGCTGGGGTGTGAAGGTGGCACAGGATGGACTGGACCGTGAAGGTGTACTGGAGAGCCTGAGAGCAGGACTGGCACAGGACGCGCAAGGCTAGGTAGGTACACAGGAGGTCTCATGCGTGAGGCTGGCACATTTTTCACCAGCAGACTAACACGCACCTCAGGACGAGTATGGAGCGCTGACCCAGGTGCCATTAAGTCCCCGACACGCTCCGTCGGACGAATATCGTACCTATAGCACCATACTAGCAACTCCCTCATTACTCTCTCCTCCACTTTCCCCATTAACTCCTTCACAGTCTCTGCTTCGCTCACCTCTAACACCGGCTCTGGTTCTGGTTCTGGATTAGACCGGACCGTGCAGGCGCACTGGAGCTCTTGAGCTATGAGCCTGGCCAACCTTACCTGGCTCGATGCCCACTCTAGCCCGGCCAATAGGAAGGGCTGGTATGAACCGCACCGGGCTATGCACCCGCACTGGAAACACCGTGCGCTCCATAGCATTTTCCAATCTTTTTAAAGGCACAGTCAACTTAGTGTATGTAAACTTCTGACCCACTGGAATTGTGATACAGTGAATTATAAGTGAAATAATCTGTCTGTAAACAATTGTTGGAAAAATGACTTGTGTCATGCACAAAGTAGATGTCCTAACCGACTTGACAAAACTAGTTTGTTAACAATACATTTGTGGAGTGGTTGAAAAAACAGCTTTAATGACTCCAACCTTAGTGTATGTAATCTTACGACTTCAAACGTATAATGAAATCAGTCAATTTAAATAAATAAATTAGGTGGCGCAGCCATGGCCCGCCATGGCCCAACCACTTGGTACCAGGCCCACCCACTTGCGCGCCAGGCCCAGCCAATCATAAGGAGGGCTTTATTACAGACAGAAAGATTCCTCAGTTTCATCAGCTGTCTGGGTGGCTGCGGGGTCTCAGACGATCCCACAGGTGAAGATGCCAGATGTCGAGGTCCTGGGCTGGCGTGGTTACACGTGGTCTGAGGTTGTTAGGCCAGTTGGATGTGCTGCCAAATTCTCTAAAATGACATATGGTAGAGAAATTAATATTCAATTCTCTGTTAACAGCTCTGGTGGACATTCCTGCAGTCAGCATGTCAATTGCACACTCCCTCAAAAGTTGAGACATCTGTGGCATTGTGTTTTCTGTCAGAATTGCACATTTTTGAGTTGCCTTTTGTTCCCAGCACAAGGTGCACCTGTATAATGATCATGCTATTCAATCAGCTTCCTGATATGCCACACCTTTCAGGTGAATGGATTATCTTGGCAAAGAAGCAATGCTCACTAACAGGGATAAACATATTTGTGCACAACATTTTAAGGTATTTGTACGTATGGAACATTTCTGGGATATTTTATTTCAGCTCATGAAACATGAAACCAACACTTTTCATGTTGCATTTATGTTTTTGTTCAGTATATATGGGTAAACCTATTATCAGTGATGTCACCACATTCCATATGAAGGTGTCTTGTTGAATTGTTCTGTTTTACAATGCAGCATCCCTGGTGCATCACAACCCAGCATCCCAGGGGCTCATTATGTGACACAGGAAGGAAACATACTCCCTTGTGCAAGTAATACTTGAGGGTGTGCATCTTTCTGTGTGGGAGGATGTCGATGTATGAGAGAATCTTTTCGTGTGGATGATTGTTTCAACTAAACCTGACCTATACGAGAGTGTCTATGTCTGTGCGTGGATGAGTGTGTATATATCCATTTGTGTATTATGGAGGGACACTGGACATGTAGAGAAGGAGAGGATGAAACAAGCACAGAATCATCTGCAGTCTCCCCTACAGCTCTCCTGATACCCAGACAGACGGAAGACAGGGAGACACCAGACAGTGCAGCTAGAGCCAGTCACTCAGGGTCGGACAGCTAGAGGAGAGTGCGGAGGCTGTGTGATATTTTACGGCTGCTGAGAGCTGTGGGATGTTGGAAAAACAATATCAGAAGTTTAAAAGCAACAGGATGATAAGTGACAATTCTTGTTTGTCTGACTGCCTGTCATCCTCACTCTAAAGGTGATTTAAAGGACATGCGTAAAAAACACAAGCATAGGGACATTGTTATGTGACTATGTTTGAAATAATGTCTATATCAGCATTTGGCTGGGATAGTCTAACTTAATTATCGTCCTATAAATCTAGATCTTTCAGAGCCTGATGGCCCAGTACAGGTCGACACTACCACCTTGTGGTAAGAAAGTGACACTGCACACCCTGACAGTCAAGTACGAAAGGAGGCGGGGCACTCGGGAATTACACGAAGCACATAAACTAATAACATAGTTTATGTGCTTCTTGTCAACCAGATAACTTTATAGCAGTAGAGGGAGGTGGTAGCATCACTCACAAACAGAGAGATTTGTTTTTGCAAAAGAACCCCTCAAATATGAAAATGGAGCCAAAGAGGATGCCTGTAATCAATTGTGCTATTCTGTTCATTTTTTTTGCTTTGTAACTTAAAAAACAACAACAATTTTGTACATAATCTTGCTGCTCTTACTGTCTCTTATCAGAACTGTGATTATTAAGCTTTTTCCTTTAAGAGTCCGACGAGAAAGAGATACTGCTCTCCCGGGAACAGGCCCAGGTCCACATCAGTTGCGTGAAGAAAAGAGGACACAGATCAGGCTGCCTTTTGAGAATCCGTAGGCGAGCGGGTAAACTTCCATTGCCATCAATTCTACTTGCTAACATGCAATCATTGGAAAATAAAATGAATGACTTACGATTATCCTACCAATGGGACATTAAGAACTGTAATATCTTATGTTTCACCGAGTTGTGGCTGAACGACGACACAGACAATATAGAGCTGGAGGGATTTTCAACGCACCGCTACGCCTGGTAAGTCGAGGGGTGGGGGTGTGTGTCTTTTTGTCAATAACAGCTGGTGCGCGATGTCTAATATTAAAGAAATCTTGAGATATTGCAGAGGTAGAGTACCTTATGACAAGCTGTAGACCACAATATCTACCAAGAGTTCTCATCTATATTATTCATAGCCGTCTAACACCACAGACTGATGCTGGCACTAAGGGCGCACTCAACCAACTCTATAAGGCCATAAGCAAACAAGAAAATGCTCACCCAGAAGCGGGAAACTTAATTAGTTTTACCCCATTTTTACCAGCATGTCACATGTCCAACCAGAGGACAAAAAAACTCTAGACCACCGTTACTCAACACACAGAGATGCATACAAAGTGCTCCCCCGCCCTCCATTTAGCAAATCCAACCATAATTATCCTCCTGATTCCTGCTTACAAGCAAAAACTAAAGCAGGAAGTACCAGTGACTCGCTCAATACAGAAGTGGTCAGATGGTGCAGATGCTGCGCTACAGGACTGTTTTGCGAGAACAGACTGTAATATATTCTGGGATTCATCCAATGGCATTGACGAGTATACCACCTCAGTCATCGCCATCATCAATTAGTGCATCGACGACATCATCCCCACAGTGACCGTACATACATATCCTAACCAGAAGGCATGGATTACAGGCAACATTCGAATCGAGCTAAAAGTTAAAGCTGCCGCTTTCAAGGAGTGGGACAAATCCGGACGCCTATAAGAAATCCCGCTATGCCCTCAGACGAACTATCAAACAAGCAAAGCATCAATACAGGATTAAGATTGAATCCTACTGTCAGATGTGGCAGGGCTTTAAAACTATTATGTACTACAAAGGGAAACCCCAGATGCAAGCTGCCCAGTGATGCGAGCCTACCAGACGAGCTAAATGCCTATTATGCTCGCTTCGAGGCAAGCAACACTGAAGCATGCACGAGAGCACCAGCTATTCTGGAGGAATGTGTGATAACGCTCCCGGTAGCCGATGTGAGCAAGCCCTTTAAACAGGTCAACATTCACACAGCCGCGGGGCCAGATGGATTATCAGGACGTGTACTCAAAGCATGCGCAGACTAACTAGTAAGTGTCTTCACTGACATTTTCAACCTCTCTCTGACTGAGTCTGTAATACCTACATGTTTCAAGTAGACCATCATAGTCCCTGTGCCCAAAGAAGCGAAGGTAACCTGCCTAAATGATTACCGCCCTGTAGCACTCACGTCGGTAGCCATGAAGTGCTGTGAAAGGCTGGTCATGGCTCACAACAACAGCATCCTCCCGGATACCCTAGACCCACTCCAATTTGCATACCGCCCCAACAGATCCACAGACAATACAATCTCAATCGCACTACACACTGCCCTTTCCCACCTTGTCAAAAGGAGCACCTATGTGAGAATGCTGGTCATTGACTACAGCTCAGCGTTCAACACCATGTGCCCACAAAGCTCATCACTAAGCTAAGGACCCTGGGACTAAACACCTCCCTTCTGCAACTGGATCCTGGACTTCCTGATGGGCCGCCATCAGGTGATAAGGGTAGGCAACAACACGTCTGCCACGCTGATCGTCAACACTGGGTCCCCTCAGGGGTGTGTACTTAGTCCCCTTCCTGTAATCCCTGTTCACCCACGACTGCCTGGCCAAACACGACTCCAACACCATTAAGTTTGCTGACGACACAACAGTGGTAGGCCTGATCACCGACAATGATGAGACAGCCTATAGGGAAGAGGTCAGAGAACTGGCAGTGTGGTGCCAGGACAACAACCTCTCCCTCAATGTGAGCAAGACAAAGGAGCTGATAGTGAACTACAGGAAAAGGAAGGCAGAACAGTCACCCATTAACATCAACAGGGCTATAGTGGAGTGGGTTGAGAGTTCCTTTGTGTCCACATCACCAACAATCTATCATGTCTCAAACACATCAAGACAGTAGTGAAGAGGGCACAAAACCTTTTCCCCTCAGGAGACTGAAAAGATTTGGGTCCCCAGATACTCAAAAGTTCTACAGCTGCACCATTGAGAGCATCCTGACCGGTTGCATCAGCGCCTGGTATATCAACTGCTCGGCATCTGACCATGTTGCGCTGCAGAGGGTAATGCGTATGGACCAGTACTTCACTGGGGCCAAGCTTCCTGCAATCCAGGACCTATATAATAGGCGGTGTAAGAGGAAAGCCCATACAATTGTCAGAGAGTCCAGTCACCTAAGACTGTTTTCTCTGCTACCGCATGGCAAGCGGTACCGAAGCACCAGTCTAGGACCAAAAGGCTCCTTAACAGCTTCTACCCCAAGCCATAAGACTGCTGAACAATTCATCAAATGGCCACCGGACTATTACATTGAGTAGCTAATGCCCCCCTTCATTTGTTTTGTACACTGCTGCTACTCGCTGTTTATTATCTATGCATAGTCACTTCACCCCTACCGACATGTACAAATACGAGTGTACAGTTTCATATATTGTTGTCATGTGTTCTTTGCGCAGAATTGTCAATGTGATAATGGCCCTGTCATTGGCAGTTACAATCAGGGTCATTACCACACCTGAAGGTGTTATGCAATTGGCTAGTTTTACAAACCAATGTGTGGGTATAAAAAGGTATGCATTAACAATGTGTAATAATGGCTGCTTTGGCAATGTTGGAAGATTTGGCAACTGGAAGAATTCAGAGAGAGAGAATTTTCAGAGACCAGCAAGATTTTCTGGCAAATGATGATGAGTGGTTTATGAGCCGGTTCCGATTACCAAGAGCTGTTCTCTTGGATCTCTGCTCTGTAGTGGGCCCAGCTTTACAGAGAATCACCTGCAGAAACCAAGCCATGCCTGTCCCACTGCAACTCCTTGGCAACCTCGTTAATAGCGTTGATGGTGTCACTTTGCGTTTGCAGGACTGCATCTGTGAGGACACGGGCGGTGGAGGGTTGTGACGCACGAGGTGCAGTGGAGACGCCGGGGCTGGGCGTACTCAGCTCCTACTCCGCTGCAGCACCACCTCCCCAGTGGAACACTCAGCTCCTGCTCAGCTGCAGCACCACCTCCCCAGTGGAACACTCAGCTCACCTCCCCAGTGGAACACTCAGCTGCTGCAGCACCACCTCCCCAGTGGAACACTCAGTTCCTGCTCAGCTGCAGCACCACCTCCTCAGTGGAACACTCAGCTCCTGCTCAGCTGCAGCACCACCTCCCCAGTGGAACACTCAGCTCCTGCTCAGCTGCAGCACCACCTCCTCAGTGGAACACTCAGCTCCTGCTCAGCTGCAGCACCACCTCCCCAGTGGAACACTCAGCTCCTGCTCAGCTGCAGCACCACCTCCTCAGTGGAACACTCAGCTCCTGCTCAGCTGCAGCACCACCTCCCCAGTGGAACACTCAGCTCCTACTCCGCTGCAGCACCACCTCCCCAGTGGAACACTCAGCTCCTGCTCAGCTGCAGCACCACCTCCTCAGTAGAACACTCAGCTCCTACTCCGCTGCAGCACCACCTCCTCAGTGGAACACTCAGCTCCTACTCCGCTGCAGCACCACCTCCCCAGTGGAACACTCAGCTCCTACTCAGCTGCAGTGGCACCACTCAGCTGCAGCACCACCTCCTCAGTGGAACACTCAGCTCCTACTCAGCTGCAGCACCACCTCCCCAGTGGAACACTCAGCTCCTGCTCAGCTGCAGCACCCACCTCCCCAGTGGAACACTCAGCTCCTACTCAGCTGCAACACCTCCCCAGTGGAACACTCAGCTCCTACTCAGCTGCAGCACCACCTCCCCAGTGGAACACTCAGCTCCTACTCAGCTGCAGCACCACCTCCCCAGTGGAACACTCAGCTCCTACTCAGCTGCAGCACCACCTCCCCAGTGGAACACTCAGCTCCTACTCAGCTGCAGCACCACCTCCCCAGTGGAACACTCAGCTCCTGCTCAGCTGCAGCACCACCTCCCCAGTGGAACACTCAGCTCCTGCTCAGCTGCAGCACCACCTCCCCAGTGGAACACTCAGCTCCTGCTCAGCTGCAGCACCACCTCCCCAGTGGAACACTCAGCTCCTGCTCAGCTGCAGCACCACCGACCCCGCTGGAACACGCAGCGACTAAAAACAATAGAAAATGTCACCATTGTTTGTGTAAATACATGTTTAAACACAACATGAATGCATTTGGTTTACTCTTTTCAAAAGAGGGAATACTAATTACATACCTGGATCATCCGGTGCGTCTTGCATGTCCGTGTCCCCCTCCACCACCTGTCACTCTTCCACTCAGGAGGGATTCCCCTATAATACCTGCAAGTTGCTCATCAAGTGTGTTGAGCTCCGGTGTCCCCTTTCCCCCGCCTGTGGCACAAACACTTTCTCTGTAAGTCTATGCCCCTTTTGGCCTCCACTTTGATGTTTTTATTTCTGAGAGGGTCAGACCTTTTGAGCCAGCAGCATTCATAGCGTCGGCTACATGTTGCCACTCTTAACGCCTTCTTGTAATTTGTAATTCCCAAACTGTGTCCACCAAACAATATATTTTTTCTTGCTTCAACCTCACCTAAAAGAACTTCCATTTCACACTTGGTGAAATTTCATTTTTTAGCATTTCTGTCGGGTTTCGCCTCATTGTCGTCATGCAGTCAGTGTGAATGAATATTAATTAGGGGCGTTTCGCTGACCATTTATTGGCAACCATGCAGCAACCAAAACACACAAGCAATTTTACATCAGAATGGCTGAAAGCAGCAAATATACATTTTTTGGAATGACCTAGTCAAAGTCCAGACCTAAACCCATTTGAGATGTAGCAGTACCTGAACCGAGCAGTTTGTGTGCGAAGACCCACAAATGTCTCTGAGTATAAGCAGTTCTGCATGGAAGAAATGAGCCAAAATTCCTCCACAAAGATGTGAGAGAATGATCAACAACTACAAGGCGTTTGGTTGCAGTCATTGCAGCTAATGGTGGCGCAACCAGTTATTGAGTGTAATTACTTTTTTACACTGGTGTATTGGGTATTTTATAACTTTTCTAATTAAATAAATGAAATACGTATGCATGTGTTATTTGTTTACTTAGGTTTCCTTTATCTAATATTAGGTTTTGTTTGAATATCTGATAACATTAAGTGTGAAAAACAGGCAAATATAGAGAAAATCAGAAAGGGGCAAATACTTTTTCACAGCACTGTAGCTAGCTAGCTGACATTATGCATAGTCTTTGGATGTCACTCCTGCCATCCATCACGCACACCTGCCTTCCCTCGTCACACGCATCAGCGATATTGGACTGACATGGACTCACTCAATCACCTGTTTTTTACCTTCCATATATTTGTCAGTTCTCCAGCTCTGTTCCCCACTGCTGCATTGATTGTTATGTGTTTGTCACCCGATTGCTGACTCTGTTCCTGTCTCGTTCCATGCCCGTTCCCTTGCTGACTCTGTTCCTGTCTCGTTCTATGCCCGTTCCCTATTAAATGTTTGACTCCCTGTACCTGCTTCGCCTCTCCAGCGTCGTCCCGTGACAGAATGCAGCAGCCAACACACGAAGCATCGGGGAGTACTGGTGTTCCGGTTGGTGGTGACGTTGGTCCTAGGTCGCCACCGATGGAACCGGGGGTGCCTAGCCAGCTCGTCAGGCTTCCACGCCCTAACTGGCTCGAGAGGTTTCGTTGGCTCGGAAGGCGCCCATCCCACGTCGAGCCTCAGCTGGATCGTCAGGTCTGTTTCGCCCAGCCGGTCCAGGAGATTTAATTTTTTGTTTTTTAGAGATGTCGGGGTGGATTCTGCCGCCAATGGAACCGGGGGTGCCTAAGCCAGCTCGTCAGGCTTCCAAGCCCTGGCTGGCTCGAGAGGTTTCCTTGCCTCAGCCGGCTCGCCAGGCTCCCATGTCTTGGCCGGTTCGCCCAGGTGGGGCGCCGGGTGGCGCTCGAGGGCACCAGGCTGCCCTGCATCACGCACTCCTGCCATCATCAATTATGCACACCTGCCTTCCCTTGTCACATGCATCAGCAATATTGGATTCATCTGGACTCACTCAATCACCTGTTTTTTTCCTCCCCTATATTTGTCAGTTCTCCAGCTCTGTTCCCCACTGCTGCATTGATTGTTATGTGTTTGTTACCCATGTGCTGAAGCTGTTCCTGTCTAGTTCTATGTCCGTTCCCTATTAAATGTTTGACTCCTTGTACCTGCTTCGCCTGTGACACTTCCCGTCTCCCATACAGAGAGCCTCACCTCTCCCTCTTCCCATTTCACACATATAGAGAGACTCATCTCTCCCTCTTCCTGTCTCACACACATCTCTCCATCTTCCCTGGTCTCCTCGGCTCCCCAAGAGAAAGAGGAGTACCTTGCATGGCGTCAGAACCAGGAGGATGATAAAGGGCACACTCTGGACCGCCCCACTGTTTTCCGCTGGACTGGACCTGGAAAGGAGGTCTCTCTGTCTGGAGATTCCCTAACCAGGAGGTGGGTTAGCAGCCCTGGGAAGGGCATCATACTCATAACATTATTGTTGACTTGCCTATGGTGCAATTTGTGAGTGTGTATATGCACTTATAATGATGCTCCCCTTCAGGCAGATCCACAATAGCCACAAAGTTTTTGTGACTGAAAGATAGAACACACTGACAGTAAGAATAAGTTCTATGTGGACGGAACATGGACTCATGACCCAGCTGAGGTGAGCAGTGTGTTTTGGGACCAGAACCACCTATGTTTTACATGTTGTAATGGCTCTGATGGAGAACCAATGTTTACTTAGTCATTCTTATATGGATGATAAATAGCTAACAGATTTGAAGTTTGAGTCCACTGTAGATTGCTGGTTTTGGTCCCCCAGCCTGTTGTAACCTACCAGCTAGGCACAGTCAACAACGTCATCCAAGTGAAGAAGATTGACTTTGAGGTGTTTGATGCAGTTATGATGGACTCACAGAAGTGCTCTTATACACTGTGCTCTTCACAGATGAAAGCAGGTTCACACTGAGCACATGTGACAGACGTGACAGAGTCTGAAGACGCTGTGGAGAACGTTCTGCTGCCTGCAACATCCTCCAGCATGACCGGTTTGGCGGTGGGTCAGTCATGGTGTGGGGTGGGATTTCTTTGGGGGGGCCGCACAGCCCTCCATGTGCTCGCCAGAGGTAGCCTGACTGCCATTAGGTACTGAGATGAGATCCTCAGACCCCTTGTGAGACCATATGCTGGTGCGGTTGGCCCTGGGTTCCTCCTAATGCAAGACAATAATAGACCTCATGTGGCTGAAGTGTGTCAGCAGTTCCTGCAAGAGGAAAGCATTGCTGCTATGGACTGGCCCACCCGTTCCCCAGACCTGAATCCAATTGAGCACATCTGGGACATCTCTCCATCCACCAACGCCACGTTGCACCACAGACTGTCCAGGAGTTGGCGGAAGCTTTAGTCCAGGTCTGGGAGGAGATCCCTCAGGAGACCATCCGCCACCTCATCCGTAGCATGCCCAGGTGTTGTAGGGAGGTCATACAGGCACGTGGAGGCCACACACACTACTGAGCCTAATTTTGACTTGTTTTAAGGACATTACATCAAAGTTGGATCAGCCTGTAGTGTGGTTTTCCACTTTCATTTTGAGTGACTCCAAATCCAGACCTCCATGGGTTGATACATTTGATTTCCATTGATCCGTTTTGTGTGATTTTGTTGTCAGCACATTCAACTATGTAAAGAAAAAAGTATTTAATACGAACATTTCATTCATTCAGATCTAGGATGTGTTATTTTAGTGTTCCCTTTATTTTTTTGAGCAGTGTATGTCAGGTCAGTGTCCACAACCTGTTTACCCTTGCATAACGCCAGAGCCACGTATTAAGGAAGTAGGGCCGTTGAGCTTTCTGCATTAATGATGCATCTTTAACATTCTATGGCAGCCATGTTAGCACCCCAGTCATATTTCATGCAATGTAACTGAATGTCTAGAATTAGAACAACATTCTAAAAGTTGGCCCAACTCCCGAAATACAGACTCTGCATAACACTAATGAGTGTAACCAAGTTATGCTACTGTATTGGAAAATGTCTCCATGATGCTAGAAAGTTAGATGGTAACTGGTAATAGCAAAATATTAACAAGACAAATATTGATGTTCAATCTCGCATTGTATTTGCCATCTGTTTGTGAGTTAGACCTGTCCAGCTCCCCTCCTGGACCGTACCACCAGGACCCTACATTCCCAAGCAGGAAGATAAGTCTCTGCCCATTCTGCCACCTCACCTGCTACAGGTCATTCTAAAAAAGCACACGGGAATCTCTGAGTACAAGATGACAACAACTGAATCCAAACCCTCATAGGAATATCAATGATGAAGACATGACAGAGCGGTTCATGTCATTGACAGTAATGTGCATGCACTGAAGAAAGATGTTTGCTTTCCCTCATCAGTGTGACCCTGCATTGCTTCCAGAACCCAACCATGTCATGCTCAATCACCTCTACTCCCTGTCCATTAAGGTAAGACCAGAGAGCGATCAGAAAGATTAAATCAAAGACATCAAGCATTAGTAGATTGATTGAAAGTGTGCAAGATGGAACAGAATGAATCAGAATGAGAGGTAAAGGGAAATGTCATGTATGTGCTAATGGAGTTCTATATTTCTCTCTCTCTCTCTCCTCTCAGGATGGTGTGATTGGTGCTTAGTGCAACTCATCGCTACAAGAAGAAGTATGTCACCACCCTGATGTATAAGCCAGAGTCCTGTGGCTGTACAAGCCTGTCTGGCCAGAGGCCTGTGGCTGTATAAGCCTGTCTGACCAGAGGCCTGTGGCTGTATAAGCCTGTCTGGCCAGTGGCCTGTGGCTGTATAAGCCTGTCTGACCAGAGGCCTGTGGCTGTATAAGCCTGTCTGGCCAGTGGCCTGTGGCTGTATAAGCCTGTCTGGCCAGTGGCCTGTGGCTGTATAAGCCTGTCTGGCCAGTGGCCTGTGGCTGTATAAGCCTGTCTGACCAGAGGCCTGTGGCTGTATAAGCCTGTCTGGCCAGTGGCCTGTGGCTGTATAAGCCTGTCTGACCAGAGGCCTGTGGCTGTATAAGCCTGTCTGACCAGTGGCCTGTGGCTGTATAAGCCTTTCTGGCAAGAGGCCTGTGGCTGTATAAGCCTGTTTGACCAGAGGCCTGTGGCTGTATAAGCCTTTCTGGCAAGAGGCCTGTGGCTGTATAAGCCTGTCTGGCCAGAGGCCTGTGGCTGTATAAGCCTTTCTGGCAAGAGGCCTGTGGCTGTATAAGCCTTTCTGGCCAGTGGCCTGTGGCTGTATAAGCCTGTCTGACCAGTGGCCTGTAGCTGTATAAGCCTGTCTGTCCAGTGGCCTGTGGCTGTATAAGCCTGTTTGACCAGAGGCCTGTGGCTGTATACGTCCATCTGACAAGAGGCCTGTGGCTGTATAAGCCTGTCTGGCCAGTGGCCTGTGGCTGTATAAGCCTTTCTGGTAAGAGGCCTGTGGCTGTATAAGCCTGTCTGGCCAGTGGCCTGTGGCTGTATAAGCCTGTCTGGCCAGTGTGGCTGTATACGTCCATCTGACCAGAGGCCTGTGGCTTCTCAGCCTCTGCCTTCCCACCACAGACACCACTGCTTCACACAGCACAGCCTACACCGTTGTACCTGTATATACAGTACCAGTAAAAAGTTTGGACACACCTACTCATTCAAGAGGTTTTCTTTATTTTTACTATATTCTACATTTTAGATTAATAGTGACAACATTAAAACTATGAAATAAAACATATGGAATCATTTAGTAACCAAAAAAGTGTCAAACAAATCAAAATATATTTTATATTTGAGATTCAGAGCAGAGGTAACTCAGGGTCTTATTTTCCTGTGGCGGTCCTCATGAGAGCCATTTTCATCATAGCGCTTGATGGGTTTTTGCACAGCACTTGAATAAACTTTCAAAGTTCTTGACATTTTGTGGATTGACTGACCTTCATGTCTTAAATGAATGATGGACTGTCATTTCTCTTTGCTTATTTGAGCTGTTCTTGCCATAATATGGACTTGGTCTTTTACCAAATAGGGCTATCTTCTGTATACCACCCCTACCTTGTCACAACGCAACTGATTGGCTCAAACCCACTAAGAAAGAAAGGAATTCCACAAATGAACTTTTAATGGGCACACCAAGCTGGTTGAGAGAATGCCAAGAGTGTGCAAAGCTGTCATCAAGGCAAAAGGTGGCTACTTTGAATATTCTCAAACAAAACACTTTTTTGGTTACTACATGATTCCATATATGCTATTTCATAGTTTTGATGTCTTCGCTATTATTTGATAAAGTAGAAAATAGTCCAAATAAAGAAAAACCCTTGAATGAGTAGGTGTGTCCAAACTTTTGACTGGTACTGTATCTCAGTTCAGAATGATTTCTATTTCCCAAATCTTCCTCAATCTACCTTTCCTCTTGTTTAATGATTGCTGTCTGTTTTTTGAATGACTCAAATGTAAAATGTTATAGACATAGAGCAGAACTAGCTTTGCGTAGGAAGGATAGAGGAGTTTTGTGGGGTGGTGGAGGATTCTGACTGATAATACATAAGGGTTGTGTTGTGGCCTGTATAGATACTCCTTTTGCCTGATGACATGAAGTCCCATCATCAGACAACCAGGAAGTTGTAGAACATGGTGTTCTACTACATATAGTGTTGGATCAAGGATGGATGCCCCAGTGTTGCTGTACAGTAATGATAATCATGGATTTTTTTCCCACCTTTCATTGTGCTTTGCTCTTCAGCCTGTTACTTGCCATTTGGACAGTTTGCCAGTCTTGTTATGTTATCATTATGCTTCACCGGCTATATCAGTTTGCGTATCAGTGCAAATGTTTTAGATGAACAGGATTCTCTTCCATTAGATAGTGCTGTGTATATTTTCTAAATTACTACAGTATATGGTCAAAACAGCTCCCCTACATGTGAAACCAAGGGATGAACTCAGAGGGGTGGCAGACTAGTAGAGTTGGGAGATGGAGGCAGCAGGTAAACTAGCAGTGACTAGGTGAAAAATCTGTTTGTCTATTCACCCCCCTTGGCGTTTTTCCTATTTTGTAGCATTACAACCTGTCATTTAAATTGATTTTTATTTGTATTTCATGCAATGGACATACACAAAATAGTCCAAATTGGTGAAGTGAAATGAAAAAAATGAAAAATATTTTTTTTAAATGTAAAACTGAAAAAGAGGTGTGTGCATATGTATTCACCCCCTTTTGCTATGAAGCCCCTAAATAAGAGCTGATGCAACCAATTACCTTCAGAAGTCAAATAATTAGTTACATTAAGTCCACCTGTGTGCAATCTAAGTGTCACATGATCTGTCACATGATCTCAGAATATATACACCTGTTCTGAAAGGCCCAGAGTCTGCAACACCACCAAGCAAGGGGCACCACCAAGCAAGCGGCACTATGAAGACCAAGCAGCTCTCCAAACAGGTCAGGGACAAAGTTGTGGAGAAGTACAGATCAAGGTTGGGTTATAAAAAAATATTTGAACATCCCACGGAGCACCATAAAATCCATTATTAAAAAATGGAAAGAATATGGCACCACAATAAACCTACCAAGAGAGGGACCAGGCAACCAAAACTCACAGACCAGGCAAGGAGGGCATTAATCAGAGGCAACAAAGAGACGAAAGATAACCCTGAAGTAGCTGCAAAGCTCCACAGCAGAGATTGGAGTGTCTGTCCATAGGACCACTTTAAGACGTACACTCCACAGAGCTGGGCTTTACGGAAGAGTGGCCAGAAAAAAAGCCATTGTTTAAAGAACAAAATAAGCAAACATACAGTGCCTTGCGAAATTATTCGGCCCCCTTGAACTTTGCGACCTTTTGCCACATATCAGGCTTCAAACATAAAGATATAAAACTGTATTTTTTTGTGAAGAATCAAAAACAAATGGGACACAATCATGAAGTGGAACGACATTTATTGGATATTTAAAACTTTTTTAACAAATCAAAAACTGAAAAATTGGGCGTGCAAAATTATTCAGCCCCTTTACTTTCAGTGCAGCAAACTCTCTCCAGAAGTTCAGTGAGGATCTCTGAATGATCCAATGTTGACCTAAATGACTAATGATGATAAATACAATCCACCTGTGTGTAATCAAGTCTCCGTATAAATGCACCTGCACTGTAATAGTCTCAGAGGTCCGTTAAAAGCGCAGAGAGCATCATGAAGAACAAGGAACACACCAGGCAGGTCCGAGATACTGTTGTGAAGAAGTTTAAAGCTGGATTTGGATACAAAAAGATTTCCCAAGCTTTAAACATCCCAAGGAGCACTGTGCAAGCGATAATATTGAAATGGAAGGAGTATCAGACCACTGCAAATCTACCAAGACCTGGCCGTCCCTCTAAACTTTCAGCTCATACAAGAAGAAGACTGATCAGAGATACAGCTGAGGTGGGAGACTCAGTCCATAGGACAACAATCAGTCGTATATTGCACAAATCTGGCCTTTATGGAAAAGTGGTAAGAAGAAAGCCATTTCTTAAAGATATCCATAAAAAGTGTTGTTTAAAGTTTGCCACAAGCCACCTGGGAGACACACCAAACATGAGGAAGAAGGTGCTCTGGTCAGATGAAACCAAAATTGAACTTTTTGGCAACAATGCAAAACGTTATGGTTTTTTTGCGTAAAAGCAACACAGCTCATCACCCTGAACACACCATCCCCACTGTCAAACATGGTGGTGGCAGCATCATGGTTTAGGCCTGCTTTTCTTCAGCCGGGACAGGGAAGATGGTTAAAATTGATGGGAAGATGGATGGAGCCAAATACAGGACCATTTTGGAAGAAAACCCGATGGAGTCTGCAAAAGACCTGAGACTGGGACGGAGATTTTTCTTCCAACAAGACAATGATCCAAAACATAAAGCAAAATCTACAATGGAATGTTTAAAAAATTAACAGGTGTTAGAATGGCCAAGTCAAAGTCCAGACCTGAATCCAATCGAGAATCTGTGGAAAGAACTGAAAACTGCTGTTCACAAATGCTCTCCATCCAACCTCACTGAGCTCGAGCTGTTTTGCAAGGAGGAATGTGAAAAAATCTCTCGATGTGCAAAACTGATAGAGACATACCCCAAGCGACTTACAGCTGTAATCGCAGCAAAAGGTGGCGCTACAAAGTATTAACTTAAGGGGGCTGAATAATTTTGCACGCCCAAATTTTCAGTTTTTGATTTGTTAAAAAAGTTTGAAATATCCAATAAATGTCGTTCCACTTCATGATTGTGTCCCACTTGTTGTTGATTCTTCACAAAAAAATACAGTTTTATATCTTTATGTTTGAAGCCTGAAATGTGGCAAAAGGTCGTAAAGTTCAAGGGGGCCGAATACTTTCGCAAGGCACTGTATTTGGTGTTCGCAAAAAAGCATGTGGTAGACTCCCAAAACATATGGAAGAAGGTACTCTGGTCAGATGAGAAAAAAAGTAGCCTTTTGGCCATCAAGGAAAACGCTATGTCTGGCGCAAACCCAACACTTCTCATCACCCCGAGAACCATATCCAGTGAAGCATAGTGGTGGCAGCATCCTGCTGTGGGGATGTTTTTCATCGGCAGGGACTGGGAAACTGGTCAGAATTTAAGGAATGATGGATGGCAAAAGACAGCGAAATTCTTGAGGGAAACCTGTTTCAGTGTTCCAGAGATTTGAGACTGGGACGGAGGTTCACCTTCCAACAGGACAATGACCCTAAGCATACTGCTAAAGCAACACTCCAGTGGTTTAAGGGGAAACAAGTAAATGTCTTGGAATGGCCTAGTCAAAGCCCAGACCCCAGTCCAATTGAGAATCTGTGGCTAGATGTGCCAAGCTTATAGACACATACCCCAAGAGACTTGCAGCTGTAATTTCTGCAACAGGTGGCCCTACAAAGTATTGACTTTGGTGAGGGGGGTGGGGTGAATAGTTATGCACGCTCAATTTTGCTGTTTTTATGTCTTGTTTGTTTCACAATACAAAATATTTTGAATCTTCAAAGTGGTAGGCATGTTGTATAAATCAAATGACATTACAAATAGTCTGGGTAGCCATTTGATTACCTGTTCAGGAGTCTTATGGCTTGAGGGTTAAAGCTGTGGAGAAGCCTTTTGGTCCAAGACTTGGCACTCTGGTACTGCCATGAGGTAGTAGAGAGAACAGTCTATGACTGGGGTGGTGGGGTCTTTGACAATTTTTAGGGCCTTCCTCTGACACTGCTGTAGAGGTCCTGGATGGCAGGCAGCTTAGCCCCAGTGATGTACTGGGCCGTACACACTACCCTCTGTAGTGCCTTGTAGTCGGAGACCGAGAAGTTTCCGTACCAGGCAGTGATGCAAAGAGTCAGGATGCTCTCGATGTTGCAGCTGTAGAACCTTTTGAGGATCTGAGGACCCATGCCAAATCTTTTTAGTCTCCTGAGGGAGAATAGGCTTTGTCGTCTGCTCTTCACCACTGTCTTGGTGTTGTTTGGACCATTCTAATTGGTTGGTGATGTGGACTTGAAGTTCTCAACCTGCTCCACTACAGCCCCGTCAAGGAGAATGGGGGCGTGCCCTGTCCTCCTTTTCCTGCAATCCACAATCTCCTTAGTCTTGGTTATGTTGAGGGATAGGTTGTTATTCTGGCACCGCCCGGCCAGGTCTCTGATCTCCTCCTATAGGCTTTTTCGTCATTGTCGGTGATCAGACCACTGTTGTGTCGTCTGCAAACTTAATGATGGTGTTGGAGTCGTGCCTGGCCACACAGTCGTGGGTGAACAGGGAGTACAGGAGGGGACTGAGCACGCACCCCTGAGGAGCTCCAGGATCCAGTTGCAGATGGAGGTGTTTAGTCCCAGGATCCTTAGCTTAGTGATGAGCTTTGAGGGTACTACGGTGTTGAATGCTGAGCTGTAGTCAATGACCAGCATTCTCACATAAGTTTTCCTTTTGCCCAGGTCGAAAGGGCAGTGTGGAGTGCAATAGAGATTGCATCATCTGTGGATCTGTTTAGGCGGTATGCAAATTGGAGAAGGTCTAGGATTTCTGGGATAATGGTGTTTATGTGAACCATTACCATTCTTTCAAAGCACTTTATGGCTATGGACATGAGTGCTACGGGTCTGAGGTAATTTAGGCAGGTTGCCTTAGTGTTCTTGGACACAGTGACTATAGTGGTCTGCTTGAAACATGTTGGTATTACAGATTCAATCAGGGACATGTTGAAAATGTCAGTGAAGACACCGGCCAGTTGGTCAGCACATGCCCGGAGCACACGTCCTGGTAATCTGTCTGACCAGTCTCAACGTCAACAGTGAAGAGGCGACTCCGGGATGCTGGCCTTCTAAGCAGAGTTTGTCTGTCCAGTGTCTGTGTTCTTTTTCCCATCTTAATCTCTTCTTTTTATTGGCCAGTCTGAGATATGTCTTTTTCTTTGCAACTCTGCCTAGAAGGCCAGCATCGCGGAGTCGCCTCTTCACTGTTGACGTTAAGACTGGAGTTTTGCGGGTACTATTTAATGAAGCTGCCAGTTGAGGACCTGTGAGGTGTGTGTTTCTTAAACTAGACATTGTAATGTACTTGTCATTTTTTTCATTTCACTTCACCAAGTAGGAAAACCTGCAAAATCGACAGTGTATCAAATACTTGTTCTCCCCACTGTAGAAGGTTAATGATTCCACACAAATTTGACATGAATTAGCCTCAAATTAGTTTTTCCCTTTATATACCAATTTAGAGGGCTTGTGATAACTATATACAGTAGGTGGTGGTATGATTTGTCAGTTGCTAGACATGCAGTTTCAGAATAATGAGAGTGAAGACAATACTATTTTGAATGTTTAATAACTCAAGGCACACATTCTTTTGTTCAAAGGCTAGTTCTGGTGGCTGAAGTTGAAGTCTGCATGACACTCTTCTTGGGAGGGCCTTTGTGTGCAATCAGTACTTTTTTCTATGTTGTGGTGTTGTGTTCGCCTGGTATGGTTCTCAATCAGAGGCAGGTGTCGTTCGTTGTCTCTGATTGAGAATCAAACTTAGGTAGCCTTTTCCCACCTGTGTTTTGTGGGTGATTATTTTCTGTTTAGTGTGTTTTGCACCTGAAGGAGCTGTTTCGGTTGTGCTTTTTGTTTCTTTGTTTGATAGTGTTCAGTTTAAATAAATAACATGAACAAGTACCACGCTGCGCTTTGGTCCTCACCTTCTTCCACCGACGTCCGTTACAGAGTCATAGGCTGCATTTAGACAGGCAGCCCAATTGTCTTTTTTCCACTAATTGGCATTTGAACAATCACGTCAGATATTTTCATATCCAGTCTTTTTCAGAGCTGATCTGATTGGTCAATTCTATTTCAGTTGAGTCCGTTACTTCCTCTATTAAAATTAAAACAGGTTTTAACATTGCACATATTCTTGGAAAGAGTATGTCAAATTCAGGCAGCCAGAATCAGATTGGCAAAGTTGTCTAATTTCCTGACCAGATTAGGGCCTGTTCCCTCCACCAGAAAGGGACAGAATTCTCCAGTCGCCCCCAACTCTGGCTGATAAAGGCCTCTGAGTGGTGTTAGAAATCAGGGTACATGGGGTTCTTTAGGCTGGTTCCTCTGCTCCTTGGCCATTAGGGGGACACTGCAGGTGGTGATACAGTGCCATAACGGGGCCTGGGAATGGCTGTAACCTGACCCGTCAAGCTTCACACACACCCTATAGTTCTGTCCCTTGTTGTTGTCCCAACAAGGTGTGTCCCCGCTGCCTAGCCGGAAGGACACACAGAACTCAAGATGCTCGCTGGGATCCAGGTTCTGGGGGAGGGGGACGTCAAAGGCAAACACATCAGTCCTAAAATCGCTGTAGAGCCGGTGAAGGTAGGAGCAGGCGATGTCACGATGGCTACGCCATGAGTCAAAGGTCACCTGCACGTGCACAGACTTCTCAAAGCCAACATTGCAGACACGCACAGTGCCACTCAAGGAGTGCTCAGTAATGCTGACACAGACCCTTTGTATCAGCAAACACCACGCGCTTCCTCTTAGGGATGGCACTGTTCCTGTGGACACAGTTCCAAGACCACTGGTGAGGAGGAAAAGGATGAAGAGGAGGGGGTTGCAGTGCAGAGGCTTGCCCTGGGAGTCTGGAAATCTCTTGTCTGAAGGGGAGGTCTCAGGGCCTTCAGAGGAGACACACCCAGTAGGTGACAGAGGGGAGGACTCGAGCTCAGACACAGTTGCATGGTAAGGTCCACTGGCATGGCTGACTGCTGTGGTATGGAGTGGCCTCCAAATGCTTGAAGCACTCTAAAGGGAACAAGGTTGATGAGGATAAGATTAGACTTATATGAGAATTTAAAATGCTTGACCATTTTTAACAACAAAAAATACATGTATATTTAACCTTTATTTAACTAGGCAAGTCAGTTAGGAACAAATTCTTATTTACAATGACGAACTACCCAGACCAAATCCTAACGATGCAGGGTCTATTGTGCGCCACCCTATGGGACTCTCAAACACAGCCCGTTGTGAAACAGCCTGGAATTGAACCAGGGTCTGTAGTTATGCCTCGAGCACTGAGATGGAGTGCCTTCGACCACTGCATCACTCGGGAGCCCAAATTAATTATGTCATTAATAAGGAAACAGGTGTCAGCTAAGACAGAACAAGACTGCTATCCATATTAGATTTTGCGGATAAGGGGTATAGCATCTAAAAACTAGTTTCATGTTCACTGTTAGACAATACAAACAGCAGTTCTACGTTCAGAGCAGTCTACCGATTCTAACTTCTAGCAGGTAGTCATAAGACCACAAGTTCTCGAATGCAGATGCTATGGAATGCCCTTAGGCCACGTCTCATAAATTCATGAAATAAGTTATCAAGCTGAAAGTTGTGGAAAGGTCAGGATGTTCTAGCATGGACCCAAGATAATTCAAAACCCACAAATACAAGTAGCCCTGGCGTGTCAAGACACAATTGATTCTAAAATGTAACTTTTTGTTAAGACCTCAACCAAAATAAAGGAAAATCAACTAAGCTAAAGATAAAACAAATTAAGTTGAAACATGAGAAATGACTGACATAGACATTTAGAGAAAGGTGTGGTCAGTTGTGCAAAATGACCTGTGAGGCACCATAAAAAGCCAGTGAATTTCCACGGAATTCAGCTTTAAGACCCCTCAGCTTTAAGACCCCTCAGCTTTAAGACCCCTCAGCTTTAAGACCCCTCAGCTTTAAGACCCCTCAGCTTGAAGACCCCTCAGCTTTAAGACCCCTCAGCTTTAAGACCCCTCAGCTTGAAGACCCCTCAGCTTTAAGACCCCTCAGCTTTAAGACCCCGGGTAAGAGTGACATGTGGCCACTGCCACCGAACAAGTTTGCATTTGAAAGCGTGAGTCAGTTGATCATTTTAGCAGTGAACAACCAATGCAAAATCATGCGGAAGTCATTTGTGAAATTAAAGATATCAGGCAAATAGAATATTTACGGAAAATTCACTCTAAATTTGATGGAGTCCATCTGCCAAACATAAGAAAAGAGAAACTAAGAAAAAATTAAAATCAACGCCCACTTGTTTCCATTCTAAATGTATCACCCCTTTCGACACTCCACGCTAATGATTTCTCGATCGAGAAATTGACGCGCTATTTAATAAAGATACTACTCTTGCCCTTAACTTTTGATTCTTCGCATGAACCGTTTCTCCTGTCAATCAGAGCAGCCACTGGGACTGATCAATAGGCAATATGTGATCAACAGGCAAGACATTTCCAGACATTAGGCTACTCAATAGTGCTATTGTAAGTTTATCATCAACATCGTTGCCTGCTAAGCGCAATGCACCTTCATCCAACATAGACTAGGTCTACATTTTATTAATAACAACACAGAGAGATATGATGAGTAGGCCTATTTTACCTTTAGAACTTTATATCAGTAGGCATACATAAGGATTTATTGCATAAGACTGGCAAAAAAAAATAGGCCAAGATGATGGGCCAATGTTATTTTGCATAATAATAGTAGTCAAAACTACTGCTGCTAATGGCATGTTTAGGCTACAGTGGCGGACTGGCCATTTTAAGGCCCAGTGGGCCTGTATAACTTGTGTTTTTAGTGAAACATAAACATTATCTGACTAATAATGTTTGATGCATTTGGTAATGTTACATTACATTACACGTTACATCATACAAGGGGAAAAATGGGCCAGTGTGGTGGCCTCAAGAAAAAAAAACTGACAGGTGTGGCCTGTGTGAGGTGAGGTGAGTGGCGAGGTGGTCTAAGTTACTGTCTTGCAGTGTTGCGCCGTCACTACAGCCTGGGGTTTGATCCCAGGCTGTCTCTTTGATCCCAGGCTGTGTCTTTACCGGCCGTGACCGGGAGCCCTAAAGGGCAGCGCATAATTGGCCCAGCATCGTCTGGGTTAGGGGACGGTTTGGCCGGGGGGTGGCTTTACTTGGCTCATCATGCTCTAGCGACTCCTTGTGGCGGGCCGTGTGCCTGCAGGCTGACTTCGGTCATCAGTTGAACAGTATTTCCTCCAACACATAGGTGCAGCTGGCTTCTGGATTAAGCGAGCGGGTGGTAAGAAGCGCGGTTTGGTGGGTTATTTTTCGGAGGACACATGACTCGACCTTCGCCTCTCCTGAGCCCATTGGGCAGTTGCAGCGATGAGTCAAGAATGAAATTGCGGAGGAAAAGGGGTTAAAAATTACAACAACAAAAAAAAAACTGACTATTGTGTAAGAAATGCCAGGCACAATTTCTGGTCCCAGTCCAACCCTGGTCTACTACATGAAGACATATATAGGCTACATAGGTTATGCATGAAATGTAAGTGTGTGGTGCCCCATTGACAGAGATGTGAGGCAAATATCTGTTCAGTTTCCAAAATATTTTTTGTTATATGTTATGTAGCCAGCAAAAACTGCATTCCATAAAATGATGATGCAGCCACCGTCTTGTTCCGCCCAGGCCCGTGGCAGGGACTGCAATGCTTACAGTCAGACAGTAAAACTACACACAGGGAACACATAACAACAATGGATTATTCCTAATCCTCTCACTTGGAATGCCTGTAAATTAATTAAATCTGTCACAGCAATGTTTATTCAGTGTTTTTGTTTAGGTAGTACTGTACTACATTGTTTCTGTTGTTCACACCCATGTTGTCACTTGCAAGCATATCACCAAGACAGACCCACCAGTTGACCTAGTCTAGGAGATCAGTCCAGATCATGAGACTACAAGGCTCTGGTAAAGGGGTTTCCAACATGTCTTCTGAGTGGCGCAGTGGTCTAAGGCACTGTATTACAGTGCTGAAGGTGTCACTACAGACCCTGGTTCAATTCCAGGCTGTATCACAACTGTCCCTGATTGGGAGTGCCATATGGTGGTGCACAATTGGCCCAGTGCGGTTAGGGTTTGGCTGGGATAGGCCATCATAGTAAATAAGAATTTGCTCTTTAACTGACTTGCCAAGTTAAATATAATATTTTTAGGGCTTACCCTTGTAGCAGAGGAGGCTGGTGGGAAGAACTATAGGAGGACAGGCATGTGTAATGCTCGAATGGAATAAATGTAACGTTTCCAAATGCATCAAACATATGGAAACCACATGTTTGACTCCGTTCCATTATTCCATTCCAGCCATTACAATGAACCCGTCTTCGAATAGCTACTCCCACCAGCCTCCTCTGCTACATGGGTAAGCCCTAAATAAGTGAGTCAAGATGAGCTGTTTTACACAACACAGGATTATACATTTGGCAAAGATACAAAACCTCAAAAGCACATTGTCATTAGCAATACATTGTCAGAGATCAAACCCTGCATTCAGGTTCAGACAAGGATGTACCAGGTTGCTTGCAGCTGGTTATTATTATTTCTTCTTTTCATAGTCTTAAAATGGCCTTCCCATTCAAACATGATACACTTAAAACAAGTGTTTGTGTGAATGATTCCTATTAATATATATTCTTCCAGGGTATCTCCTAGGATACAGATGGAGTTATTTATGACAGTTCAAAACTAGTAATGCCTGTATGTAATATCTGATGCTAATTAAGAGCATAAAGGTTTCTTACAGGGCTATTGGTTGTGTCTGGGGAAGGTATTTGAGGAATTTGATTGGTTGTGTTCAGATTACATTTTCTCTCTCCCAAATGTGATTCACTGAAGACGGATAGCTAATATCTCCCAAGAGAGTTGATTCTGTCTCTGAATATCAGAAGTGGTCATTGATTTGTAGTTTTTCCATGTACTGACTAACTGTACATTTCACCCTGATCAAAGAGACTCTTCCCAGAACAAAGCAATGCTGGGTCATGATATTCAATAGACACAGACAGTAGATTAACTATAGGGCCTTGAAAGATTGAAAAGAGAAAAAAACCACAATATTCACTAAAGGTTGATACAGTATTTGTTCTCTGATATTTCAACCTTCAAATAAGATGTGACATATAGTTCATTAAGAAGGACAGTGGCAGGTGATACCATCCTGCATGAAACCAATGGTGTAAAGTACTTAAGTAAAAATACTTTAAAGTACTACTTAAGTTGTTTTTTTGTGTATCTGTACTTTACCTTACTATTTATATTTTGGACAATTTTTACTTTTACTTCACTACATTCCTAAATAAAATCATGTACTTTTAACCCCATACATCCCTACTGCCTCTGATCTGGCGGACTCACTAAATACAAATGCTTCGTTTGGAAATGATGTCTACTTGTTGTAGTGTGCCCCAGGCTATCCTTAAATTAAAAATTAACAATTGTGCCATCTGGTTGGCTTAATATAATACATTTGAAATTATTTATAGTTTTACTTTTGATACTTAAGTATCTTTTTGCTCTCTGATATCTCAACCTTCAATGGAGAAGTGACATACGGTGCATTAAGAAAGACAGTGGCAGGTGACACCAGAATTTAAAAAATGTATACTTTATTAAATTAGGCAAGTCAGTTAAGAACAAATTCTTATTTACAATGACGGTCTAGGAATAGTGGGTTAACTGCCTTGTTCAGGGACAGAAAAACGTATATATTTTTTTTACCTTGATTTAGCAACCTTTCGGTTACTGGCCCAACACTCTAACCACTAGGCTACCTGCCGCCCCAAATATACCAGAGGTGCCAGATTCGTCACACATTTTATGTCAGTAAGAACAAAGAAAATACATGTTGATAACTGCTGATCAAAGAACATGTCTTAAAGTCCTACTCCAGCCTCTTTTTCAGCTCTTTTATCACCTGATTTACTTAACAAAAGGCACTGCTCAATAGGTGGTCCAGGTGTCTTCTGACATGGCACAAGTGTGGATAGATGCACCTCAAGCAAAGGGGAGACTGATGACATCAAGGGCACCATCAGAGCAACTCATTGAATGGCCTACTACATGATGTTTGCATTTGTGTCTAAAAAACATGTTTCTTTACCCTGAAGTGTGTGTATATACATTCATGTATTTATACGTAGGATATTGTTTTTCAATAGGAAAAGTAAAACAAAAAGCTGGAGTGCATCTCTAAACTACCATCTCTGAAAGTCTGGAATTGATGTTTAGGCTTCAATTACCCGGGCACCTGCGATTTACTGTGAATCAGAGATCAGAGGGGAATGCAAACAAATTCCCTGTTTACAGGATACAAATCTTTGCCAATGTGATGTATTCCATTTCTAAGTGTGCTGCTTTTAATAAACACCACAGCGATAAAAAAGCGTGTATTTTTTATTGAATTGATGTGAAAACCGGAAAGGTACCAATGTTAACCCCAGCATGAATATGACTCATGAGAAAAAAGGGAGGTTAGGTACTGGCAGAGTCAGCGATCAAGAGAAATGAGGAGGGCCTGAATAAAGGGAATGTGACATTGGCCCTGATGAGCCCACATGATCCTTCCAGTACATTAGTATTCTGCCATAACAGAATGTATCTCTTGAGCCAAAGCGATGTTCCACATTTTAGTCAAGTAATCCCCATTGATTCATTTTAACTGGCAAATGCAATTGATTACAAGGCATTGATTTCTGTAAGCCCATATACTAAATGACCACTTATCGACAAAGTGCGAATGTGTTTGTGAGCATGAATGTGAGGAGGGATGCTGTTTGCAGTTTTGAATGAAACTTTCTTAATCCCAATCAAGGTGCTTCTTTGTTGTGTTTTTTAAATGTTTTAATGGTATCCATTATGCTTTTCACTTTCTGTTACACAATTATGTGATGTTCAGTTTTGGGTCTCATGAAGTCCTATTATGGAGAATATTATGTACATAAAGTAGTCTATACACATGAGAGGACTTAACACACGTTTTATTTCAGTGTAATTTCATGTAGCTTCACTTGATGGCACTGGAGCATCAGTGTTGAATATCATGACTGCGTATGGGGTATCTGTAAACTGTCATGCAGTGTACACACAGAAAAATCCCATCACAAACGTTACCTTTCAAAAAAGGAGAGCTTAAATCCCTGGAAAAATGCCCATGTGTGTAACATGATACACCTGTTATCAGACAGACAGATAGAAGCCCTAGAAATATTTGCATTAAATAGTCACCCTTCTGGTGACTAGAGCGGGTTTTGCTGGTGACCAGCATTCATTGTGCTGTGGACACTTGCTGGTTTGCTGGTGATACTGGTCTGCTGGTGAATGCATTTCATATTATGCTGGCCTGGCTTGCAAAGTAATGTTAATTCCTATTGGAATCCAGCCAGAGTTGGGATATCCAACCATTGAAACTTTTATTAACCCACACACTGCTTTCAGAATTACTTCCAGAGTTAGAGAGATACATACATGAGACCTAAACCATCTAAACTGGAACAACCAAGTCAAATCAAATCATATCAAATTGTATTTGTCACATGCACATGTTTAGCAGATGTTAATGTGAGTGTAGCGAAATTCTTGTGCTTCTAGTTCCGACAATGCAGTAATATCTAACAAGTAATCTAACAATTCCCCAACAACTACCTAATACAGACAGATCTAAAGGGGTGAATGAGAATATGTACATGTAAGTATATGGATGAGCAATGGACGTGCGTCATAGGCAAGGTGCAATAGATGGTATAAAATAGAGTAAATACAGTACATGTGATATGAGTAATGTAAGATATGTAAACATTATTAAAGTGGCATTATTTAGAGTGCGTTGTATAAAGTGACTAGTGATCCATTTATTAAAGTGGCCAGTGACTGTGTCTCAATAAAGGCAGTAGCCTCTCTGAGTTAGTGATTGCTGTTTAGTGGTCTGATGGCCTTGAGATAGAAGCTGTTTTTCAGTCTCTCGGTCCCAGCTTTGATGCACCTGTACTGACCTCACCTTCTGGATGGTAGTGGTGTGAGCAGGCAATGGCTCGGGTGGTTAATGTCCTTGATAATCTTTTTGACCTTCCTGTGACATCGGGTGCTGTACAGTCATGGCCAAAAGTTTTGAGAATGACACAAATATTAATTTTCATAAAGTCTGCTGCCTCAGTTTGTATGATGGCAATTTGCATATACTCCAGAATGTTACGAAGAGTTATAAGATGAACTGCAATTATTTACAAAGACCCTCTTTGCCCTGCAAATGAAATTAATCGACCAAAAACATGTCCACTGCATTTCAACCCTTCCACAAATGTACCAGCTGACATCATGTCAGTGATTCTCTCATTAACACAAGTGTGAGTGTTGACGAGGACAAGGCTGGAGATCACTCTGTAATGCTGAATGAGTTCAAATAACAGACTGGAAGCTTCAAACGGAGGGTGGTGCTTGGAATCACTGTTCTTCCTCTGTCATCCATGGTTACCTGCAAGGAAACATGTGCCGTCATCATTGCTTTGCACAAAAAGGGCTTCACAGGCAAGGATATTGCTGCCAGTAAGATTGCACCTAAATCAACCATTTATCGGATGATCGAGAACTTCAAGGAGAGCGGTTCAATTGTTGTGTAGAAGGCTTCAGGGCATCCAAGAAAGTCCAGAAAGAACCAGGACCATCTCCTAAAGTTGATTCAGCTGCAGGATCGGAGCACCACCAGTACAGAGCTTGCTCAGGAATGGCAGCAGCACCTGCACGCACAGTGAGACAAAGACTTTTGGATGATGGCCTGGTGTCAAGAAGGGCAGCAAAGAAGCCTCTTCTCTCCAGGAAAAACATCAGGGACAGACTGATATTCTGCAGAAGGTAAAGGGATTGGACTGCTGAGGACTGGGGTAAAGTAATTTTCTCTGATGAATCCCCTTTCCGATTGTTTGGGGCATCCGGAAAAAAGCTTGTCCGGAGAAGAAAAGGTGAGCGCTACCATCAGTCCTGCGTCATACCAACAGTAAAGCATCCTGAGACCATTCATGTGTGGGGTTGCTTCTCAGCCAAGGGAGTGGGCTCACTCACAATTTTGCCTAAGAACACAGCCATGAATAAAGAATGGTACGAACACATCCTTCGAACCATCCAGGAACAGTTTGGTGACGAACAATGCCTTTTCCAGCATGATGGAGCACCTTGCCATAAGGCAAAAGGGATAACTAAGTGACTCGGGGAACAAAGCATCGATATTTTGGGTTCATGGCCAGGAAACTACCCAGACCTTAATCCCATTGAGAACTTGTGATCAATCCTCAAGAATGCGGGTGGACAAACAAAAACCCACAAGTTAGACCATGCTAGTCAGAATAGCTTGACCAGCTAGACCATGGATGGGCAAGTGTGATAGGGTCCCGTATGTCTCAGTTGGTAGACCATGGTACTTGCAATGCCAGGGTTGTGGGTTTGATTCCAACAGAGGACCAGTATTGGATTAAAAAAGTATCAACATTTATGCAGTCTGCTCAGTGGCTAAAATGTAGTCGGGGTGGGGGACACAAACAATTGCAACTCATCATGAAGGGCTGTGGATCTCTCGTGTGAACAAAGCATTGCTGGTTCATTATAATCAATAGACACAGACAGTAGATTAACTAGAGTGCCTTGAAAGATTGTCTACCCCACTTCTAGAGGAGACAGCTGAACCATTCACCTTCAACCTCCATGAAACGAGCCACACAAAGTTGAACTGGGGGCATGAATTATCTCACGAATGTCTGAAACAGCAGTTGGTCTCTGAGATATCAACCTTCAATAGAGAAGTGGTATGGGTCATTCCACTAATTAGGTACCTTTCGAGTGGGGTAACTTGGTGAAAAACATGCTGTCATAAAAAACACATGTTCAGCTTAACTTCCCATCTCAAGAGGTTATTCAAATGAATCACTAATAACATGAAATAAACAGTGATCTTCACAAATAACTTTGTCGAAGTAACGACATAACTAGGACCTTACAATGATGGTGGAAAGTGAGAAATGTTGTGGTTAAAATCTCCATAGAAACCACAGAAGGACATGGCAAAATGCAGATTTTTTAAATTTTTAATTTGTCTGTACAAAAGATCACTTCATTTAATATTTGTGCACAATTTCTACTTAAAATATCAAAGGGCACTTATGCACTCATGTCGTGGTATGATACTGTGTATAGTGTGTCTAGATGGACGTTGGCAGGTGATACCAGATGTGATATCAGAGGTGCAAGATTCATCACACAGTTCATGTCAGTAAGAACAAAGAAAATACATGTTGTTAACTGCTGATCAAAGAGCAGTCTCTTTTTTTCAGCTAATTTATCACCTGATTTAGGTAACAAAAGGCACTGCTCAATAGGTGGTCCAGGTGTCTTCTGACATGGCACAAGTGTGGAAGGTGTGGGCTTCCTTTTCGGTTTTCTATTACTCTATTGTTCCTCAAGCAAGGGGGAAGCTGATGACATCAGAGGGCACCATCAGACCAACTCCTTGAATTGTGTACTCCATGAAGTTTGCACTTGTGTCTAAAAAACACTATTTTGCTCAAAACATACAGTATATATGTTTTTACCCTTCAGTGTGTGTGTACATTACTGTATTTATACATGGAATATTGTTTTTCAACAAGAAAAGTAAATCAAATAGCTGGAGTGCGTCTTTAAACGACACCATGTGTCTAACCATGTGTATGTGACCAATAACATTTGTTTTGATTTGATCTCTGAAAGTCTAGAACTGATGTTAAGCCTTCAATTACCTGGGCACCTGCGATTTACTGTAAATCAGAGATAAGGGGAAGAATATTGAGGAATGCAAAACAAATTCACTATTTACACGATAAAGATGTTTTCTAATTTGATTGCTTTTAATAAACACTACAGCAATAAAAAAAAACTTGGTTTGTCATTAAAGAGAAGTGAAAACAGAAGGGTACCAATATTAACCACAGCATGAATATGGGAGTGCAAGTACTGGCAGAGTCAGCGATCAATAGAGACATTAGAAGGAGGGCCAGAATAAAGGGAATGTGACATTGGCCCTGATGAGCCCACATGGTCCTTTCAGTAAATTAGTATTCTCCCATAACAGAATGTATCTCTTGAGCCAAATCGAGTAATCCCCATTGATTAAATTTAACCGACAGATGCAATTGATTACAACAAGGCGGTTTTACAATTGAAAATCAGTGATTTCTGTGAGCCCATATACTAAATTACCACTTATCGATGAAGTGTGAATGTGTCACGTCCTGACCATAGAGAGACCTTATTTTCTATGGTAAAGTAGGTCAGGGTGTGACTGGGGGTTAGTTTAGTTTATTATTTCTATGTGGGGTTCTAGTTTTGTTTTTCTATGTTGGTGATTTTGTATGATTCCCAATTAGAGGCAGCTGGTAATCGTTGTCTCTAATTGGGGATCATGTTCTAGTAGCTTTTTCCACCTGTGTTTTGGTGGGATATTGTTTATGTGTAGTTGCATGTTAGCATGCCATTGTTGTCACAGTTAGTTTATTCTGTATTGTTTTATGGTTCACTTATTTCTAATAAAAGATGTGGAACACAAAACACGCTGCACATTGGTCCGAGTTTGCTTCCAACGATCGTGACAGAATATCCCACCACAACACGAGCAGCGTGCCCAGGAGGAGAGGGTAACATGGACTTGGGAGGAGATTCTGGATGGGAAGGGATCCTGGACTTGGAAGGAAATCCTGACAGGACAGGATTGCCTTTCTTGGCAGGAGACGCAAGGAAAAAAGGGAGGACAGCGACGATGCCGGGGTTCGCGGCCACAGAGAAAGCCCAAAAGACAGCCCACATATTTTTTTTTTTTGGGGGGGGGGGTGATGAGGAGTGACGAGGTGCGTGTCACCAGTCCGGTGCCACCTGTGCCAGCCCCACGCATCAGGCGTCCAGTGCGCCTCCCCAGTCCATAGCTTCAGGCGACGGTCCCCAGACCAGACCTTCCAACGATCGTGACAAAATGTGTGTATGTGGCGAGGGATGCTATACACAGTTTTGAATGGAACATTCATAATCCCAATCGAGGTCCATGGAAGATGTTTCTTTGCTGTGTGTTTGTTTTTCATAAAAATGTATATCCATTATGTTTTTCACATTGCATTACACTCTCATCTGAATCTCAACGACAAGACTCATTGGTTGCCTCCCGTCTCATACATGAATGATATAGATTCTGGAATGACTCACAGTTAGCGGCACCGTCATCCTGTTAAAACCCAGCATAACAAATACAATATAAATATGTTGGAGCAGAGACAGTAGACTGGGCTCCATGTCAAATGACCTTACCTGGGAACCGTGGACTTAAGCAGCAGGTACCATAAAATGAGGAAATACAAAATATCTCAGCGTAAACCTTTGCTGTGTAAAATGGATAGGGTGCACTAGGGAATAGGCTGCCATTTGGGACACAGATCTTATATATCAGCTGGCGGTGATATTGGATTTTGCCAGGAGTTGCATTTCAAAATAATGGTTGGTATATGATCTAGAAACGTGCAAAATGTGCCACCTAGAAGGACACATAAAGATGTACGAACGGGTGCCGAAAGCAATGCAAGAAAAGGGAACATTCACCATGCCAAAATAGGTAAGATGATTAGTTGTGTCCAATTGTGTTTGCTTACTAGTGCGTCTGTGTTATCTTTGCTAGCTTGCATTCATTTACATGATATCATTATCAACTATTAGACGAACAGCTAAACTAAACAAGTGTGAATTCAGGAATGTGTTTTGAACATTCTAAATTACATGAACTGTTTTTAAAAAGGAATTTGTGGCATTACTAGCCAGCCAATGACAAAATGAGCCCAAAAAACTAAATGACAAAAATGAAATGACAAAAACAAATAAGGAAAAAATGAAGAAATTGCAGGTAATTGCACTACATTGACATTACAATTTAGCTGTTCAGCAGAAGCTCCCATCCAGAGCAATCCAAATCTAGGGCATTCAACTTAACATAGCCAGGCGGGACAACCACATACTGGATCATAGTCATATCCCAACCACGTATCACATAAATATAATGCAAAGGACACTATATATAGAAAAGTACGTGGACACCCCTTCAAATGAGTTGATTTGGCTATTTCAGTCACACCTGTTGCTGACAGGTTTATCAAATGGAGTACATAGCCATGAAAGCTCCATAGACAAACATTGACAGTAGAATGGCCTTACTGAAGAGCTCAGTGACTTTCAACGTGGCAACGTCACAGGATGCCACCTTTCCAACAAGTCAGTTTGTCAAATTCCTGCCTTGCTAGAGCTGCCCCTGTCAACTGTAAGTGCTGTTATTGTGAAGTGGAAACATCCAGGAGCAACTAGAGCTCTGCCTCGAAGTGGTAGGCCACACAAGCTCACAGAACAGGACCGCAGAGTGCGTAAAAAACAACTGTCCTCTGCAACACTCACATCCGAGTTCCAAACTGCATCTGGAAGCAACGTTAGCACAATACCTGTTCGTCGGGAGCTTCATGAAATGGGTTTCCATGGCCAAGCATCCACACACAAGCCTAAGAACAACGTGCACAATAACAAGCATCGGCTGGAGTGGTGAAAGCTTGCCGCCATTGGAGCAATGGAAACGTGTTCTCTGGAGTGATGAATCATGTTCCACCATCTGGCCGTTCAGTTAACATCACCTGCCCGAATGCATTGTGCCAACTGTAAAGTTTGGTGGAGGAGGCATAATGGTTTGGGGCTGTTTTCATGGCCTCTTAGTTCCAGTGAAGGGAAATCGTAATGCTACAGCATACAGTATAGAATAACTCTTCAAAGTAGTGACTCGGGACGTAGGGTTTGAAATGAAAGTTTATTTTAGTAATACTACTTGTTCACGTTACATTTAACAACTTCTAAAAAACAAGAGGAAGTTGCTAGCGAAAGTCAGGATAATCACTTGTCACTTGTAGATAACTGGCGCGTTCTCTCTCTACTTCCTGTCGCAAGGCATTCTAGAACTTGAAGTCAAAAGCGTAATCGAATACTAACCAATACAACAAAATATGTATTTGGTTCTCTCAATCTCCAACACACAAATTCTAATACAATTACATATGTAAATAACAAAATAAAATATCTTTAGCTCAATGAATTAACTTAAACATTAACTCTGTAAACCATTAAAGTTACACCATCCTCTCCCCGATGAACAATTGTGTTCATCTAAATCTCTAGGCAGTATATCAACTGAATAGGTCTCCTCAAAAAAGTCCCTGAAGCAGTACGAACTGAACATGACCTAACTAGGTGTCATGACGTTGCCCTCTTTGAGTACAGCGAACACCATCCCCCGCTCTCTGCGTCTAAAACCAGACTGCTGTGGTCAGAGGTCGTAAATTCCTGAGAAGACCTCATGGACACACAGTTATAGAGAGTAGTTTTTCATGGAGACAAAGGAAATCCTTCCACCTCACAGAACTTGAGGTACGAACACATTTCATGTTCCAGAGAAAGTGTAAAAGATCGGTGAAGAATCCAGCTACGAACTGGTCCGTTTGGCACAACTTGGGAATCTCAAGAGAGACAGTGAGGCCACATTACCATAACACTGTTTATATAATAGCCTCAGATATGAGGTTTACATCTAATTGTTGTATAAGATGAATGAGTGAGTATGATACTGTTTGTATAATTGTGTAATATGATTGTGGACTGCTTAATGAAGAAAAATACAATTCCCTTTTTATTTGAACTAAATCAGAGGACCGCCCCTGAGCCCAGTTAGGGTCAGACATCCTGGGACAGCCCTCTTCTGCCATTCCGAATAAAACCCAACTTTGAGAAATTATCAGCAGACCATGTTTTTCTCCATTAGGGAAGGACAAAGGTTGTAGAATCTTTTAACCATACCACGTGGTTAAACTCTTAGACTATCGATACCGACAGAATAAGAACAAGTCTTTGATACTAATTACTAGTCTGCAGCTAGGAGTTCGGTATCATTGAACGCGAAGAACGACGACCGCCGAAACATCCATTCTATAACGAATGTCACTTTGAACTATTCCCTCTAACCAAGACAGAGAGAGAGAGAGGGAGAGATACGGACAATTCTACAAAAGGAAGACTTTTCACCAGCGATCAAGACCACACACTGAGCGTAAATATATATATTGATTGCAATTGTTCCCGAATGAGTGAGCGTTCATGTGTAAAGGATTAACATTTGAATTGTTATGATTAAATCTGTAGTGACTTCTTGGTAAAACCCCCACTCCCCTTTTGTCAAACAAGCCGCCATGGCGGGTCAGCCCACTAGGGCACATTCTATCATTTTATGTTACCATATTCACTGTTTGTTTATGCATTTCTGTGAATTATTTAGTTAGTATTAAATAAATGATTTATGACAATTGATGTATGGATGACTCATAGTGAAGACTGGGTTCGTGCAGATAACCAACAATTTACAACGTTTGGAATGAGACTAACGTGAGGTAAAATAAATAAATCATTAATCAGAAGAATATTGATCAGATTTGAAAATATCTGAAAGGTTATATTGGGAAATTATAACTTTGTAATCTGAATACTTTCCTTGGTGCCCCGATTTTCTAGTTAATTACAGTTACATGATTATTCAGTTTAATCGAGTAACTAATTACAGAGAATCTTTGATAAAAACGAAGTCTTCAGTTTAATGACAGTTCCTCAGTCTTTCCTAGTTTCCAGGTATGTCTGGGTGTGTCATCTTCTCCAATGAGTACAACGTCACCCGCTTTCAGTGGGGTGGGCTGTGGTGTGTCACAGCAGTATGCTGACTTTAGTTCCAGCAAGCAGTCTCTTCGCCAACTGATCCAGAAGCTGGTCACAAGTCTCTGCCTGTACTGCCATCTGTGTGTCATTTCCTCCTTGTTTTGTGTTGGGTGTTGAGTGTCAGCTGGAAATGGCTTGAGGTTAGTCTTTTACCCACCAGGAGGAGTGCTGGGGTCAGGGGTTGTGGTTCATCCACTTCATTGTGCACGAAGGTCAGAGGCCTAGAATTTAGGATAGCTTCAACCTCTGTCAGGACTGTGCACATCTCTTCAAAGTTAAGTGAAGCTCTCCTAAGAACCTTTCTCAGGCATGTTTTCACTGACCTGACGAGTCTTTCCCAGAATCCGCCCCACCAGGCTGCTCTCTCAGCCCCTTTCTGAGAAGAATGCCAAGAGTTGGGGCTCTTCAATTGTCTTCCACAGCTCTTTCAAGTCCTGATCAGCTCTCTTGAACATTTTTGCATAGTCTGAGTAGATTACCTTGCATAATCTTTTTAGAGCTAACAGGAATGTCTATGTTGACTGATCTGAGACCAGTTCCAAATGCACTGCTCTGGTTACAGCACAAGTGAACAGTGCAATGTATGACTTCTTCACAGAACCATTTTCTTTCACTTTGAGTGGTCCTGCAAAATCCACACCTGTGACTTTGAATGGTGGAGATTCAGTTGTTCTGGGGTCTCTGTCTCTCTCTACTAGGGATATCTGCAGGAAAGCCTTCTTGATGTCTGCCATGAATGCGATCTCATGTAGTCTGAACTTTATCAGAACGCTGAGCAGATCCGGATTCAGGTTAGGTCCTGTGAGTAGACAGTCATTAAGGGATGGACAGCCATCTTCATGGGACGAGGTATCAAACACCACTCTCAGTTTTGTCGTCACCTTATCTTACTACATGGTGAGGTAAGTAGTATTTTACAATGTATGTGCATGATGCGTTGTCCTTGGGCACGTCCTCTGCAATATCCTGTTGTAAGTCCTCTACTACTTCATTGTATCTGCTGTACAATGTCACATCCTTCTTCAGTCTTTTCTCCAGACCTTCAAACTGTTTCTTGGCAATTATATAGTTGGAGAAGGCAGGAGGGAGCTTAGGCTTGTCTTTTCTAACTGTGCCAACCATGGTGATCTTCCTCTTCCGGAGTTGCTGGCTGAGTTCAATCAGTAGCACACGTAATCTCAATTTGTCATTGTGTATATGTGGGTCTGCGTCTTTGTGTTTTTTGTGGTGTGTTTATTATTTTATAACTGCCGGGTCAAAAATGGCCCTGAGACAATAAGGCAGAGGATGTTAATCCATAACACTTATGTTTTTTTCAGCTAAATGTTATGATCAATGATATCAAAGGCTGCACTGAAGTCTAACTAAACAGCTCTCATAATCTTCTTATTATCAATTTAAATCATCAGTCATTTTTGTCAGTGCCAAGCATGTTGAGTGCTCTTCCCTATAAGCAAGTCTGTTGTACATTTTTTACATTTTTTTAATCATTTTAAAAGGCTAATTGATCATTAGAAAACCTTTTCGCAATTATGTTAGCACAGCTGAAAACTGTTGTTCTGATTAAAGAAGCAATACAACTGGCCTTCTTTAGACTAGTTGAGTATCTGGAGCATCAGCATTTGTGGGTTCGATTACAGGCTCAAAATAGCCAGAAGCAAAGAACTTTCTTTTGAAACTCATCAGTCTCCTCTTGTTCTGAGAAATGAAGGCTATTCCATGTGAGAAATTGCCAAGAAACTGAAGATCTCATACAATGCTGTGTATTACCTCCTTCACAGAACAACGCAAACTGGCTCTATTCAGAATAGAAAGAGGAGTGGGAGGCCCCGGTGCACAACTGAGCAAGAGGACAAGTACATTAGTGTCTAGTTTGAGAAACAGACACCTCACAAGTCCTCAACTGGCAGCTTCATTAAATAGTAACCGCAAAGCACCAGTCTCAACGTCAACAGTGAAGAGGCGACTCCTTGATGCTGGCCTTCTAGGCAGAGATCCTCTGTCCAGTGTCTGTGTTCTTTTGCTCATCTTAATCTTTTATTTTTATTGGCCAGTCGGAGATAAGGCTTTTTCTTTGCAACTCTGCCTAGAAGGCCAGCATCCTGGAGTCGCCTCTCTGTTGTGTGGGTGCTTTGTTGCAGGAGGGACTGGTGCACTTCACAAAATAGATGGCATCACGAGGGAGGGAAATTATGTGGATATATTGAAGCAACATCTCAAGACATCAGTCAGGAATTTACAGCTTGGTC
Source organism: Oncorhynchus keta (assembly GCF_023373465.1). NCBI lineage: Eukaryota > Metazoa > Chordata > Actinopteri > Salmoniformes > Salmonidae > Oncorhynchus > Oncorhynchus keta. The sequence goes on from NC_068426.1 coordinate 20,803,186, forward strand.
GCAAATGGGTCTTCCAAATGAACAACGACCCCAAGCATACTTCCAAGGTTGAGGCAAAAAATGGCTTAATAAGGACAACAAAGTCAAGGTATTGGAGTGGCCATCACAAATCCATGACCTCAGTCCTATAGAAAATGTGTGGGCAGAGCTGAAAAAGTGTGTGCGAGCAAGGAGGCCTTCCCGCCGTGACTCAGTTACACCAGCTCTGTCAGGAGGAATGGGCCAAAACTCACCCAACTTATTGTGGGAAGCTTGTGGAAGGCTACCTGAAACGTTTGACCCCAGTTAAACAATTTAAAAGCAATGCTTCAAAATGCTAATTGAGGGTATGTAAACTTCTGACCCACTGGGAATGTGATGAAAGAAATAAAAGCTGAAATAAATCAATAATTCTCTCTACTATTATTCTGACATTACACATTTTTTAAATAAAGTGGTGATCTAAACTGACCTAAGACTTTTTTTTACTGGGATTAAATGTCAGGAATTGTGAAAAACTGAGTTTAAATGTATTTGTCTAAGGTGTATGTAAACCTCCGACTTGAACTGTAAATGCATTTCATGAAATTCTACATAACTGGAGACTTTGGCTGAATCACAAATGATCGAAATGACAGGTTACTCAGAATCTGAGATCAATAAAAACAACCTTGTCTTGAATCCATCAATAGGCTAGGTGTGTGGACACGTATTGTAGGCTACAAAATGAGGTGGAAATTATAGTCCTAAAAATCCTTTCCTATTTCACTGACTTACCCAATTGTGTTCAGATCACTGGGGACGGCCGATGCGCTGGTGCCAAAAGAGTATCTCTCTCGTTTTACTTTGTAAAACAATACTTGGAAGTTGACCAAATATTTTGGTAGCCTACAGCAGGAAGATTAGTATTCTTTTTTCAACAGGAGCCATTTGTTTTCCATCCTGTTTTCCTGCAATTGTATTAGAAATATTGCGAAAGGCCTGTTTTGTCTGCATGCTGTTTGTTCACTGACAGATTTGATGCGTGTTCCCAACTTTAGGCTATGCCTTGTTATTGGGCTGAATTCCACAGCTAGGCTATTTTTTTTTAAAGTAGCTATTGATCCTCTTTGGATAAATTATAATCCTTCTCATGGTGTAGTAGGTTATTCTGAATATTTCATTTCTTTCTGAACAGACAGCAGTAATTCTATTACTTTGGAAAATGCATTTCAATTGACCAGGGGTGCTGCAGCTCCTCCAGAAGCCTTTGTGCAGCTATGACTTCATAAGGAAATATTGCTGGAGTGTAAATCTTGAGAGATGAGAGGTTCATGTCTATCAGAGCAGAGCTATGGCGAGAGACCATAGAAAATGAATATAATTCTAGTTCTGTGAAAGATACCGACGCGCTTCTCACACAACTGCCACTCGTTGGTCTCAAGTATAGGTTACAATGTTGCGGAAACTATAACTCTTAGAATATCAGAACTGGGCTGAAAATCTACTTTTTACGAAGAAACAACTCATGAACTGTAATTGCTTTTATTTTATTTTATTTTATAAATGTTCATGCCAACGGAGGTACCGGATTCACCCAAATAGGTCCTGGATGAAACTGTCAAAAATTGAGCGGTGCCGATCCGGCTCAAATTGAGCACTGAATAGGCTACTAGTTAAAGTTGAATAGATTGTCTTTTACCACTATAGTATATAATTTGCATTATTTTGTTGTTGTTTGTTATGTCACACACACACACACACACACACACACACACACACACACACACACACACACACACACACACACACACACACACACACACACACACACACACACACACACACACACACACACACACACACACACACACACACACACACACAGATGTTCTGTAGAGCCTGTAATCAGCAGTTAGACTGACTACCACAGACGGCAGCACTGTACAGCCAAGCAGGCGAAGGTAACATCACACACACAGTTTCAGCCTCTCATTTCTCCCTTAAAACTAAGCCTAAAACACACGCATACTCACGTATGTTGTTGGGGTAACAGCCATATTAAAACCAACCACCAAGTTTACCATAGTAGACATCCGTTTCCCTTTACACCAATGCACATACTGTAAGCAGTTCATGTGACATCAACATTACTCTCGCTCGTTACAAAATATGCTTTTACCATATTTATTCAAAATCTCATATTTTCTATTGCCTAGGAATCATATTTTATTCAGTGCTGGTGAAATAGACAATCAAACACATCCACTGTTGCTTCATTGAATATTAAAATTGCGATTCAATCTGATATCTTGTGCTTTCTGAACATTCTTTTGAAAGACTGTGGACATGGAGTCCAACATGAAAATTCTCTGAAGGATGAGGAAGGGATCCACCACATTTTCTTGCAGGAAAAAGGCCCAAGACATTTTGTGGAAATACCCGCAGAAATCTTATCTACAGGATATCCCACAGGATTCTGGGGCCATTTTGGTGTTCCTGTAGGTCGTCCTTCAGGAAAGAATTCTGAAGGATTTCTTTGAGAAGAAGGACTACCTGCATGATTCCTGCAGGATCTGGTATTGTCCTACAGGAAAGTATCCCCTACATCCCTGAGGGATATCCTGCTGGACTTCCTGAAGTCGGAAGTTTACATACACTTAGGTTGGAGTCATTAAAACTCATTTTTTCAACCACTCCACAAATTTCTTGTTAACAAACTATAGTTTTGGCAAGTCGGTTAGGACATCTACTTTGCACGACATAAGTCATTTTTCCAACAATTGTTTACAGGCCAATTATTTCACTTATAATTCACTGTATCACAATTCCAGTGGGTCAGAAGTTTACATACACTATGTTGACTGTGCCGTTAAACAGCTTGGAAAATTCCAGAAAATTATGTCATGGCTTTAGAAGCTTATGATAGGCTAATTGACATAATTTTAGTCAATTGGAGTTGTATCTGTGGAGGTATTTCAAGGCATACCTTCAAACTCTGTGCCTCTTTGCTTGACATCATGGGAAAATCAAAAGAAATCAGCCAAGACCTCAGAAAAAATATGGTAGACCTCCACAAGTCTGGTTCATCCTTGGGAGGAATTTCCAAATGCCTGAAGGTACCACATTCATTTTTACAAACAATAGTATGCAAGTATAAACACCACGGGACCACGCAACCATCATACTGCTCAGGAAGGAGACGGGTTCTGTCTCCTAGAGATTAATGTTCTTTGGTGCGAAAAGTGCAAATCAAACCAAAAACAACAGTGAAGGACCTTGTGAAGACGCTGGAGGAAACAGGAACAAAATAATATATATCCATAGTAAAACAAGTCCTAAATCAACATAACCTGAAAGGCCACTCATCAAGGAAGATGCCACTGCTCCAAGACTGTCATAAAAAAGCGAGACTACGGTTTGCAACTGCACATGGGGACAAATATCATAGTTTTTGGAGAAATTTCCTCTGGTCTGATGAAACAAACATAGAACTGTTTGGCCATAATGACCATCATTATGTTAGGAGGAAAAAGGGGAGGCTTGCAAGCCAAAGTACACCATCCCAATCGTGAAGCACGGGGGTGGCAGCATCGTGTTGTGGGGGTGCTTTTCTGCAGGAGGGACTTGTGCACTTCCCTTTATAGATGGATTCATGAGGGAGGAAACTTATGTGGATATACTGAAGCAGCATCTCAAGACAAGAAGTTACAGCTTGGTCGCAAATGGGTCTTCCAAATGGAAAATGACCCCAAGCATACTTCCAAGGTTGAGGCAAAATGGCTTAATAAGGACAACAAAGTCAAGGTATTGGAGTGGCCATCACAAAGCCCTGACTTCAATCCCATAGAAAATTTGTGAGCAGAACTGAAAAAGTGTGTGTGAGCAAGGAGGCCTACAAACCTGACTCAGTTACACCAGCTCTGTCAGGAGGAATGGGCCATAATTCACCACATTTATTGTGGGAAGCTTGTGGAAGGCTACCTGAAACATTTGACCCAAGTTAAACAATTTAAAGGTAATGCTACCAAATACTAATTGAGTGTATGTAGACTTCTGACCCACTGGGAATGTGATGAAAGAAACAAAAGCTGAATTAAATCACTCTTTCTGACATTTCACATTCTTAAAATAAAGTGGTGATCTTAACTGGCCTAAGACAGGGAATTTTGATTGGGATTAAATGTTAGGAATTGTGTATTTTTCTAAGGTGTATGTAAATTTCCGACTTCAACTGTATATTATGTAGGAGTCCTGTATGAAATATTACAGTAAACTACATAAATTGTCAATAAATAGGTTATTAACGTTCTGCTAACAATCCACTGGTTACTGTATAGTGTGAGAGGTATTTAAGTGAGTTGATGAACCTGCAAAGCTAGTGTTTTTGTGTGTCAGAGCCAAGATGATTTGTAGTAGTCCAACCTGAGACTACTGCACCAGGTATTTCTCTTCTATTCCCATGCTTGAGTCCAGGGCTTGATTACAAACTGTTACAATGGTGCTAACGTTTTGTGGAGGATCTTTAAGCTGGGGAGTGGGTGAATGTGTCAAAGCTCTAACTGGGTCCGCACAGTATGGCACATTTTTGTTGTGTTTGTGTACTTGGTAACTTGGCTCCAGAAGAAAGCCACTTTCAATTTCCTTATGTTGGAGGCTTTCATCAAGGTAAGTGTTTCTTGGAGTAACATCGTTCCCAGCCTGGGATATCAACCATTCAAAGTTGGCCTTAGTGGGAGTGACCATAGAATACTATGGGAGTGACCTTATTGAGTAAAGTATTTGCCTCCGTCATTAGTTTGATAAAAAGCACAAGCTGGCGCACACCCAGATATTTTTTTTTTAGTGTAGAGGTGCTGGCTAATTGTGAATAAACTGTAAGTTACTGTATAAAAACAGAGTTGCACACTCCATATGTATAACCCCCCAGTCATTTATTGGGCAAAAAATGTTTCGCCACTGTTCCTTCTTCAGGGTAATGTCATGAATGCTTTAACCAAGTTATGTAGACAAACAGTTAGCAATGACGACACACCCCTCACTCGTGTCATTGGTTGCACTAATTGCACTGTTTGTCTAAATAATCTGGTTAATTTATTATAATATATGCCATTTAGCAATTTATTCATGGCATTACCCTGAAGAGGGCACAGTCAAGTCGGAACGTTGGGGATTTTTTGGCCAATAAATTAACAATAACGAGGCTATATACATGGGGCACCGGTCACTGAGTGCGGGGGTACAGGTTGGTCAAGGTAATTTGTACATGTAGGTAGGGGTAAAGTGACTTCATAGATAATAAACAGCAAGTAGCAGCATTGTAAAAACAAAAAGGGGGGCAATGTAAAAGTCCAGGTGGCCATTTGAGTAATTGTTTAGCTTGGGGGTAGAAGCAGTTGGAAGCAGTTAAGGAGCCTTTTGGACTGAGACTTGGTGCTCGGGTATAGCTTGCTGTGTGGTAGCAGAGAAAACAATCTATGACTTGGGTGACTGGAGTCTTTGACAATTTTTTAGGAGCGAAAGTACAGTACAGTATTCACCCCCTTGCCATTTTTCCTATTTTGTTGCCTTACAACCTGGAATTAAAATAGATTGTTGGGGGGATTGTATCACTTGATTTACACAACATGCCTACCACCTTGAAGATGCAAAATATTTTTTCTTGTTAAACAAACAAGAAATAAGACAAGAAAACAGAACTTGAGCGTGCATAACTATTCACCCCCCCCTAAAGTCAATACTTTGTAGAGCCACCTTTTTGTAGCAATTACAGCTGCAAGTCTCTTGGGGTATGTCTCTATAAGCTTGGCACATCTAGCCACTGGGATTTTTGCCCATTCTTCAAGGCAAAACTGCTTCAGTTCCTTCAAGTTGGATGGGTTCCGCTGGTGTACTGCAATCTTGAAGTCATACCACAGATTCTCAATTGGATTGAGGTCTGGGCTTTGACTTGGCCATTCCAGTGACATTTAAATATTTCCCCTTAAAACACTCAAGTGTTGCTTTAGTAGTATGCTTAGGGTCATTGTCCTGCTGGAAGGTGAAACTCTGTCCCAGTCTCAAATCTCTGGAAGACTGAAATATGTTTCCCTCAAGAATTTCCCTGTATTTAGGGGCATCCACCATTCCTTCAAATCTGACTAGATTCCCAGTCCCTGCTGATGAAAAACATCCCCACAGCATGATGCTGCCACCACCATGCTTCACTTTGGGGATGGTATTCTCTGGATGATGAGAGGTGTTGGGTTTGCGGCAGACGTAACATTTTCCTTGATAGCCAAAAGTTTGCTTATTTCTTTCCTTTAAGCCATGTTTTTTTTCTGGCCACTCTTCCGTGAAGGTAATTGGTTGCACCAGATCGTATTTAAGGGCTTCATAGCAAAGGGGTGAATAGATATGCACGCACCACTTTTCCATTTGATATTTTATGGAATTTTGTTAAACAAGTAATTTTTTTCATTTTACTTCACCAATTTTGACTATTTTGTGTTTGTCCATTACATGAAATCCAAATAAAAATCCATCTACATTACAGGTTGTAATGCAACAAAATAGGAAAAATGGAAAGTGGGAATTAATACTTTTGCAAGGCACTGTACATATGGGTATGCTTGACTGAAATTAGATACACATAACATACACTTCACAGGAGGCTGCTGACGGGAGGACGACTCATAATGTATTGAATGATATGGTTTGAAACACATGGAAACCATTCTATTCCATACCAGCCATCACTATGAGTCTGTCCTCCCCAATTAAGGTGACTCCAACCTTCTGTGATACACATTGCATGTCAACCAAACAATAGTGTTACGTACGCCTCTTCGTGGAGCAAAACAAGTATGTGATCGTATGTGCAGGGAAGGACAACAGAGACAGAGAAAAATACCGTTTACAGGGAATTCATTTTTCCTAAAAACGGTAAAGTGGGGGAAAAGGGGCTGGACGGAACCAAAGCAAAGACAGTAAAAGTTAGAGTCCCCTCCCCTACCTTACCCGCCTTCACACTTCTTACCTAACCAAACACTGTGGAATTTAACAGTTATATACCCAGGAATGATGCAGCTTCTTTTATGTGGGTAGTTTTAAAGCACAGCTCCTTGAGCAATGGAATGAGTGGCCCGTGGCGCAGCGGTCTAAGGCACTGTATTTCAGTGCTTGTCACGTGTGCTCCCTCTCTGTCCTCCTGGTCACTAGGCTGCTCGTTATGGCACACACCTGTCACCATCATTATGAGCACCTGCGTGTCGTCAGACTCACCTGGACTCCATTACTTCCTTAATTACCTGCCCTATGTATGTCACTCCCTTTGGTTCCTTCCCCAGGTGTCATTGTTTCTCCTCTGTGCGTTGTTTGATGTTGTTGTTTTGTATTCTGTTTTGTTTATTTTATTAAAACACTCACTCTCTGAACTTGTTTCCCGACTCTCAGCGCACATCATTATCGTTATAGAAGCATCACTACAGACACCATGTTTTGAATCCAAGTTGTATCACAACCAGCTCTGATTGGGAGTCCCATAGGGCGGTGCATAATTGGCCCAGGGTTGTCCTGGTTTGGCCGGTGTAGGCCGTCATTGTAAATAAGAATTTGTTCTTAACTGACATGCCTAGTTAAATAAAGGTAAAGAAACTGGAACCTGCAACCTGCCGAATGGTTGCATGTCTCATGCATTCATATCATGTACAGCCCAAATGCTGTTTTTGCAGTGCATAAATAAAACACTATGTATATATGTATAAATACACACATTGAGTCTACAAATCCTTAAGAACACCTTCCTAATATTGAGTTACACCCCCTTTTGACCTCAGAAAAGCCTCAATTCATTGGGGCGTGAACTCTACAAGGTTTCAAGCTTTCCACAAGGACACTGGCCTATGTTGACTCCATTGCTATGTTGACTCCAAGTTGGCTGGATGTCCTTTGGGTGGACTATTCTTTATACATATTGGAAACGGTTGAGTGTGCTGTCCAGGTGAATCCAGGTGAAATCCCTTATTGATGTCACATGTTAAATCCACTTCAATCAGTGTAGATTAAGGGGAGGAGACAGTTTAAAGAAGGAATGTTAACCCTTGAGACTATTGAGACACGGATTGTGTACTGTATGTGTGTGCCATTCAGAGGGTGAATAGGCTAGACAAATGATTGAAGTGCCATTGAACACTAGGTGCTAGGCAAACCGGTTCAGTGTGTCAAGAACTGCAACACTGCTGGGTTTTTCAGTCTAAGTCAAATAAGAAATACAAATTACAAGTAATTAAAGAGCAGCAATAAAATAACAATAGCAAGACTATATACTGTGGGGGCACCGGTTAGTCGAGGTAATTGAGGTAATATGTACATCTAGGTAGAGATATTAAAGTGACTATGCATAGATGATAACAACAGAGAGTAGCAGCGGTGTAAAAGGGGGGTCTTATGGCTTGGGGGTTGGGGGTAGAAGCTGTTTAGAAGCCTCTTAGACCTAGACTTGGCACTCCGGTACCACTTGCCGTGCGGTAGCGGTGAGAGAAGTCTATAACTACGGTGGCTGGAGTCTTTCAGGAGTCTTTCAGAGCAGGTGTTCCTAATGTTTTGTACACTTAGTGAGTGTGTGTGTGTGTGTGTGTGTGTGTGTGTGTGTGTGTGTGTGTGTGTGTGTGTGTGTGTGTGTGTGTGTGTGTGTGTGTGTGTGTGTGTGTGTGTGTGTGTGTGTATATATATATTTACTATTGTGTGTTATGCTGACCCTGGAGACAACACATGGGAGAAACAACCTTTTTTCTCTATTGCATGTCATGATCCCATAGCTATTGCATGTCTAGCCTCACACTGAGCACAGCATTTTTCATTATTGAAGGCCTTGAAGGCCTTCAGCCCCAAGGAGAGAACCATCTCTGTTAATTAAATTACATCTAGTTAGGTCTTTGCATTGAGCTTCATCCTAGCTGGAATGGTGCTCTACTTTCAGATGCAATGTTCCAACGTCATCATGCACAACGAGGAGGGAAAAGATGTGAAACACAAACAGCGATTTCATATAATTGCACAATGGTTCTCTGTTGATTTCAGTACTGATGTTATCGGCAGTGGTGGAAAAAGTATTAAATTCTCATACTTGAGTAAAAGTTTAAAAGTATTTGATTTAAATATACTTAAGTATCAAAAATAGAAGTAAAAGTACGAATAATAAAAAATTCCACATATTAAGCAAACCAGACGGCACACAATAGCCAACACTCAGACATCATTTAAAAGCAAAGCATTTGTGTTTAGTGACTGCGCCAGATCAGAGGCAGTAAGGATGACCAGGGACGTTCTCTTGATTAGTGTGCAAATTGGACTATTTTCTGTCTTGCTAAGCATTCAAAATGTAACGAGTACTTTTGGGTGTCAGAGAAAATGTATGGAGTAAAAAGTACAGAATTTTCTTAAGGAATGTAGTGAAGTAAAAGTTTAAATTTTGAAGTAAATGTACAGATACCCCCAAAACCTACTTAAGTAGTACTTTAGAGTATTTTTACTTAAGTACTTTACACCACTGGTTATCGGTATCACTAATATCTCTGGTGTTTAATCCCTCTATGTCCTCAATCAATCAGCGATTGATGAGGCCTACCCTACGTTGGCCTTTCATTGAAGACCAGGAGAGTACATTAGCAGTACACTCTTGGAAATCAAAACTACAGTCTCTTGAGTATTTCTTACTCATTCATTCCCTGTGATGGGTTAGGCTGCCCTTCCTCTTTCTCTCCCTCGTGCTCATTTTCTCTTAAAAGGTCTGATCATTTTCATGCTTCCCGGTAGAAATTAAGAGCATGAGTTCAGATGTGTTCGAATGACACACAATCTGTTCAAAAGCAAATCCCCCATTGACTTCTTGGATCTTCTTCTGTTTGGTAATGGCCAGGCAATTCCTTTGTGTGTGTGTGTTTGCATGTTGTATCTGTGAGTTGAAAGGTTTTCAGGGGTCTTGTTGTATTTTGAAGAGGGAAGAGTGGGGCTGGGTCTCACATGTGTTGGCTGCCACAGTGATCATATCCAACAATCAGCAGGGTACCCTGAATTGATTGAGCCAGTAATTTACACCAAAACAACACATTTAAAGATAATGGTTTAATAAGCCTAATTTAACCGCAAAACTGTTGTTTTTGTCATTCAAAAGAGTCCAAAGATAAAATGAATACAATGAAATGGTAAAAAACTAAATGATTTCAGGTTTTCATTACTCTGGACCTGCATATTGTCATAGTTCATTTAACATTTCCTGATTCTCCTCATTTGAATTTCAATGTGTCTTCTTAATCTGTCCAGAAACCAAATTATCTCCAAACATGTATTCCTCCATGAATATTTGATTGTCAAAAATTGCCTAAAGAATGGACAGGGCCTGAGATTTGGTTTTGATATGAGATTAAACTATCAAGAAATCAATTTCTTTTGTTTGAATAATTCAAGCTTTAAAGGGATGAGAAATTACGGAAATATGGGACTGCAGCCATGCCAATCAAGCACCAGAGTCCCAGTGTCTCTGTGGTCACTGATAGGAGAGTCCAGTGCTATTCTTCTACTGTAATCACTGCTGGCCTGCTGTCTCTTCCGGGTTAGTTTAGGTGAGCTGTTGGGTGTTGACATCTGCATGCTGCAAAGTACTTTCCATTTTTGGTATTTTTTAAATGAGAACAAGTTCTCATTTATAACTGTGACCTGGCCAAGATAAAGCAAAGCAGTTCGATACAATCAACAACACAGAGCTAGTTACACATGGAATAAACAAGCGTACAGTCAATAACACAATAGAAAAAAAGTATGATTTGCTGACGGTGGCTAATATGACAATCCAAGTGTATAGCGACACTACGTGGCCAAAATCATCTGCATTAATAAGGAGTTGGTACCCCCTTTGCTGCTATAACAGTCCCCACTCTTCTGGGAAGACGTCCCACTAGATCAGGGGTGGGAAACTCCAGTCTTCAAGGGCCTGATTGGTGTCACACTTTTTCTCCATCCCTAGCAAACACAGCTGATTAATCAAATTGCATTCTAAACTGAAGATCATGATTAGGTGATTATTGGAGTCAGGTGTGTTAGCTGGAGCTGGGGCCAAACTGTGACACCAATCAGGCCCTCGGGGACTGGAATTGCCCACCCTTGCACAAGGTGTGGGAACATTTTTGCAGGGACTTTCTTCCATTCAGCTACAAGAGAATTAGTGAGAATTAGCAAGTTTTCAGTGCTCCAGAGTCCAATGGCGGTGAGCTTTACACCACTCCAGCCGATTCTTGGTATTGCGCATGGTGATCTTAGGCTTGTGTGCGGCTGCTCAGCCATGGAAACCCATTTCATGAAGCTCCGGACGAACAACTCTTGTGCTGACATTGCTTCCATAGGCAGTTTGGAACTTGGTAGTGAGTGCTACAACCGAGGAAAAACAATTTTTACACGCTATGTGCTTCAGCACTCGGCGGTCCCGTTCTGTGAGCTTGTGTGGACTACCACTTTTCGGCGGAGCCATTGTTGCTCCTAGACGTTTCCACTTCATAATAACAGCACTTACAGTTGACAGGGGCAGCTCAAGCAGGACAGAAATTTGACGAACAGACTTGTTGGAAAGGTGGCATCCTATGACAGTGCCACGTTGAAAGTCACTGAGCTCTTCAACACGGGCCATTCTAATGCCATTGTTTGTCTATGGAGATTGCATTGTGGTGTGCTCAATTTTATTCACCTGTCAGCAATGGTTGTGGTGAAATAGACAAATCGACTAATTTGGCCACATAGTTTTGGCCATGTAATGTATGTGGTTGTCCACTTTTGAGTGAAATTGAATAAATCATGGGAAATAAATTCAGGCTACTTTACATCTAATTGTCTTTGTAATTGCACTCAGAAGATCTTTCAGGTTCCCCAAGCCACCAACCTCTCTCAGAACTTTTAAATCCTGGTAATGAGTAGAAATGTTGATATTCACCTCAAGTATGAAGACATATTGCTTTTTTCAAATGTTCAGAGAAGGTTGCAAAACATTCAGACCATGAAATTTGAGAGAAAAAAAAGAAAAAGAAAGAAAAAAACAGAGTGGGTAAAGCCAGGTTCACCGTACTGTGGCTGAGTCATCGTCTAAGATGAAGGGAAAAGTTTTTTTAATGGCAGTTTCTCCTTTTCTCCTGGATAACCAGCAATCGACTGGTTATTGAGGGCCACACTCAGTGGGAGCTGGATAAAATAATGGCATAGACTTTCCGTCCAAAAGCACACTCTTCTGTAATAAAGACTTGGCAAGGGTAGTGCTCACAATTAGTGCTTTTGGAGGACGGATCGGTTTCAGTTCGATTATGAAAAAATAATCATGGTTTTTGTATTATTATTTTTTTCATTAAATGCACCTTTCATATTGTACGTTGAATTCTGTAACAACACAATAAAACAATTAATACAAGTTCCATGATGATAGTGACCACCCATTAGTGCCCACAATGGCTTGCAAAAGTATTCACCCCCATTGGCATTTTTCCTATTTTGTTGCCTTACAACCTGGAATTAAAATAGATTTTTTGGGGGGGGTTGTATCATTTGATTTACACAACATGCCTACCACTTTGAAGAGGCAAAATATTCACCAATTTGGACAATTTTGCGTATGTCCATTACATGAAACCCAAATAATCTATTTAAATTACAGGTTGTATTGCAAATAAAATGGAAAAATGCAAAGGGTGATGAATACTTTTGCAAGGCACTGTAATTGAGGTAATATGTTCATCTAGGTAGAGTTAAAGTTACTATGCATAGATAATAAACAGAGAGTAGCAGCAGCGTAAAAGAGGGGTCTGGATAGCCCTTTGATTAGCTGTTCAGGAGTCTTATGACATGGGGGTAGAAGCTGTTAAGAAGCCTTTTGGACCTAGACTTGGCACTCCGGTACCGCTTGCCGCGCCGTAGCAGAGAGAACAGCCCAGGACTAGGCTGGCTGGAGACTGACAATTTTTAGGGCCTTCCTCTAACACCACCTGGTATAGAGGTCCTGAATAGCAGGAAGCTTGGCCCCAGTAATGTACTGGGCCATATGCACTACCCTCTGTAGTGCCTTGCGGTCTGTGGCCGAGCAGTACCAGGCAGTGATGCAACCAGTCAGGATACTCTCTATAGTGCAGCTGTAGAACCTTTTGAGGATTAGAGGACCCATGCCAAATCTTTTCAGTCTCCTGAGGGGGAATATGCTTTGTCATGCCCTCTTCATGACTATCTTAGAGTGTTTGGACCATGATAGTTTGTTGGTGATGTGGACACCAAGGAACTTGAAGCCCTCAACCTGCTCGACTACAGCCCCGTCAATGAGAATGGGGGCGTGCTTGGTTCTCCTTTTCCTGTAGTCCACAATCCACAAACTGAACACGCACCCCTGAGGGTCCCCGTGTTGAGGATCAGCGTGGCGGATGTGTTGTTACCTACCGTTACTACCTGGGGGCGGCCCATCAGGAAGTGCAGGAACCAGGTGCAGAGGGAGGTGTTTAGTCCCAGGGTCCTAAACTTAGTGATGAGCTTTGAAGGCACTATGGTGTTGAAGCCTGAGCTGTCGTCAATGAAAAGCAGTCTCAAATAGGTATTCCTTTTGTCCAGGTCAGAAAGGGCAGTGTGGAGTGCAATAGAGATGGCATCATCTGTGGATCTGTTGGGGTGGTATGCAAATTGGAGTGGGTCTAGGGTTTCTGGGATAATGGTGTTGATGTGAGTCATGACAAGCCTTTCAAAGCACTTCATGGCTACAGTCGGTAGTCATTTAGGCAGGTTATCTTAGTGCCTATGGTGCTCTGCTTGAAACATGTTGGTATTACAGACTCAGTCAGGGACAGGTTGAAAATGTCAGTGGAAACACTTGCCAGTTGGTCAGCACATGCTCGGAGTACACATCCTGGCCCTGAGGCCTTGTGAATGTTACTCACATCGGCTACGGAACAGCTGATGCTCTCATGAATGCTTCAGTGTTGCTTGCCTCCAATTCACTGGGCAGCTCAAGGCTGTGCTTCCCTTTGTAGTCTGTAATAGTTTGCAAGCCCTGCCACATCCGGCGAGCATCGGAGCCGGTGTAGTACGATTCAATATTAGTCCTGTATTGACACTTTGCCTGTTTGATGGTTTGTCGGAGGGCATAGCGGGATTTCTTATAAGCTTCTCCTTGAAAGTGGCAGCTCTACCCTTTAGCCCAGTGCAGATGTTGCCTGTAATCCATGACTTCTGGTTGGGGTATTTACGTACGGTCACTGTGGGGATGACGTCATCGATGCACTAATGGATGAAGCCAGTGATTGATGTGGTGCATTCCTCAATGCAATCAAAAGAATCCCTGAACATATTCCAGTCTGTGCTAGCAAAACAGTTCTGTAGCTTAGCATCTGCTTCCTCTGAACACTTGCTTTTTGACTGAGTCACTGGTGCTTCCTGCTTTTGTTTTTGCTTGTAAGCAGGAATCAGGAGGATAGAATTATGGTCATATTTTCCAAATGGAGGGTGAGGGAGAGCTTTGTACGGGTCTCTGTGTGTGGAGTAAAGGTGGTCTAGAGTTTTTTCACTCTGGTTGCACATTTAACATGCTGGTAGAAATTAGGCAAAACGTATTTAAGTTTGTCTGCATTAAAGTCCCCGACCCCTAGGAGCACCGCCTATGGATGAGCGTTTTCCTGTTTGCTTATGGCCGTATACAGCTCATTGAGTACGGTCTTGGTGGCAGTATCGGTTTGTGGTGGTATGTAGACAGCTATGAAAAATACAAACAAATGTACTCTTGGTAAATAGTGTGGTCTACAGCTTATCATGAGATACTCTACCTCAGGCGAGGAAAACCTTGAGACTTCCTTAGATTTTGTGCACCAGCTGTTGTTTACAAATATACATAGACCACCCTTGTTTTACCAGAGGCCGCGGTTCTATCCTGCCGGAAAAGCTTAAAACCTGCCAGCTGTATGTTATTCATGTTGTCGTTTAGCCACGACTCGTGAATCAAAAGATGTTATAGTTTTTAATGTCCCGTTGGTAGGATTTACGTGATCATATTTAATCTATTTTATTATCGATTGATTGTACGTTGGCTAATTGGACCGATGGTAAAGGTAGATTACCCTTTCGGCGACGGATCCTGACAAGGCACCCGGACCTTCATCCTCGATACCTCCATATCTTTCTCCTGCGAATGATGGGGATGAGGACCTTGTCGGGCGTCTGAAGTAAATCCTTCCCATCCGACTCTGTGATGAAAAATTATTCCTCCAGGACGGGGTGAGTAATCACTTTCCTGATATCTCGAAGCTCTTTCGGTCATAAGACACAGTGGCAGAAACATTATGTACAAAATAAGTTACATGTAAGGCAAAAAAAACATACACAATAGCACAATTGATTAGGCGGGCACTCAATGAATTATTGTTATTGTAGTTATTTATCACATTTTCTGCGCTAAAGTATGTAGAATATTGGCCTGTTGGAAACTACATCTCCCTGCTAGATTGCACATTTCAGGCTTGATCTGATTTATCTCTATGTAAACTGCATCCATCTCACGGATATGAAATGGAATTCAAATAATTGAACTGACCTCGGCCAACTAATTGTTTAAAAAACGAAAAATAACTAACATTTTGGTTAATCGCTCAGCACTGGGCAAGGGTCATGTAACCAGGAGATAACTTCCTTTCACAGAGTCAGGACTGAGCTGCTCCACAGTCAAAGGGAAATGCCATGCGTGGGAGAACTAAACTCTAGTCATGTCATGTTCTCTACTATATTCAACCTGCTTCCTGCATCTCTCTCTGTCTCTACTCACTCTTCCATTCCTTTTATATCTCTGTCTCCCAATTCAGATATATCCTCCATATCTATATCTTCCCAATACACACTGAATGTACAAAACATTAGGAACGCATACTCTTTCCATGATATAGACTGACCCGGTGACTCCAGTTGAAAGCTCTGATCCCTTAGTGATGTCACTTGTAAATCCACTTCAATCAGGGAAGAGGAGTAGCCAGGTTAAAGAAGGATTTTTTAGCCTTAAGACAATTGAGACATGGATTGTGTATGTGTGCCATTCAGAGGTGAATGGGCTAGACAAAAGATTTAAGTTCCTTTGAACGGGGTATGGTAGTAGGTGCCAGCCTCATCGGTTTGAGTGTGTCAAGAACTGCAACACTGCTGGGTTTTTAATGCTCTACAGTTTCCTGTGTGTATCAAGAATGGTCCACCATACAAAGGACATCCAGCCAACTCCAGCCGACACTGTGGGATGCATTGGAGTCAACATGGGCCAGCATCCCTGTGGAACACTTTTGACACCTTGTGGAGTTCATGCCCCAAAGAATTGAGGCTGTGGGCAAAAGGGGGTGCAACTCGATATTAGGAAGGTGTTTCTAATGTTTTGTACACTCAGTGTATTTTCCCACCTACATTCCCCGTCTATTTGTTTCCAAAATTGCTGTCCTGGTTTCAAACTCCACTATCTATTTCTCATCTTTTCTTCTGTACTGCTCTTAGTCATGCAGACATGCATTCTAATTGACAATGGGAAACTTTACAGACATACAGTATAATACAGCCATCCCAATGCCCCTTGTAATAAATCTGTCATCAGCAGAACTTTTGACCTCTTTCCTCCAGGTCCTCTGCTATGGCTAAAAGTTGAATGATTAAAGAGACGGTGAGGTCAGCAATGTGTGATGATGACTTAAATCCCCATTGAGAGCAAACGGAGAGCAAATTGTAGCATCACTGATGCAACCTGGGGAATACATGTGGGAAAGACTGACAAGCAGTTTGACACATAACTAAGTGCTTGAATAATTTCCTTGCGCCTACTTATATTAGTGTCCTCTTGGATGTGTGTGTGTGTGATTGCGTGTGTGCTTATTTGTGTGCTGGTTTGGGGCTGTTGGTTTGGGGCGATCAGGGGGCTGCCTCAAAGATAACGCTGCATTAGATTTCGAGAGGATTTGATCAAATTTGTGATTTAAAAAGTTTACTATCACCTTAGGGGGAGCCTTAGAGAAAGAGAGGAGCGCAGGAAGGGCAACCTTGTGTTGTTCTGAGCTGCTGATAAGGAAACAGCCTCTACAGTAAGTGAACTAAATGAGAAATAGTGCCAGCACAGCTGTTGTTCCATTAAGGGCCCCCTGAGGAGGCTGTAAAGCGGAATACAGGAAGAGATGGTGCTCACAATGTGCCCACAGACCTTGCCACGTCTGCTACTCAATCACACCTTTCATTCTGTGTGGCCCTAATCTTGTAAGAAAACGAATTATTGATACTTTCATGCCATTCATTATTCATTTATGGATCTGGACACCTATTTTCAGATGAGTCCCTATCCTATGAGGCTTTGCAATAATGTGTCATTTCCAAAACTGTTGCTGTGGCAGCAGGTCTGTTGTACAGCTCAATACATGCCTGGTGGAGATCCTGGAGGAGAGAGACTGTAATTAGTAATAGGCCTTGGTGAGGAGAAGTCTTGCATTCATGTTTTGGCCAGCCTCTAACGGCTTTGGCGTGAATGTGCGTCAGTCAGTTTCATTCACAGCACATAGGGTGGCTCTGATGTTTAGAGAGCTTTTTCAGACCATTCATGTTCTCAGTTCAAAGCAATTGTATGACTCATTCCCTTAGCAATAACCCTTGCCAGAAGCCAACCATACCCCCTTTATTCCTCTGCTGGTATTTGCATATATCAATATTTGATGAATACATCAGAAACACAATATTTACTGTAAATATGCTTTGTTACTAAGAACAAGTTAGTTCCCTCTTTACATCAGAAAAACAGATCAGGTATTATATATCCCCCCCATTTCTGAGAACCCAGCACTCTTCATATTGTACTCGCCACGCTTGGTCAACCATTAACAATGTTTCCAATTGGTTATTTCTTTAATAATAAGCCATTATTCTTGAGTACTTGTACTCTTCTGTGGTTCTATGTGTGTGATGAGCGACCGAGATGTGAACTCATAGCCTTACACTAAGACCTGAAAACCATCTCCCTTGACATTTAGTCCTAGTTTAAAGAGCAAATAAAAATATATATAATAGCTCAGCATGTTTCCAGAGAAGTCTACATGCTATTGTTGATTTTTTGTTCTCCCTAACAGCAAGACAATTATACCCGAGCTCAGATACTGTACCAAACTGTGATGTACCAAGGCAGCTACTATATACAGTAAGTTATATGGCCAGATAGGTCTAGTTGGCTCCAGAGTGGCACAGCAGTCTAAGGCACTGCATCTCAGTGTAAGAGGTGTCACTACAGTCCCTAGTTTGAATCCAGGTTGTATCACATCCAGCCGTGATTGGGAGTCCCACAGGGCGGCGCACAATTGGCTCAGCGTCGTCCGGGTTAGGTCGTCATAGTAAATACAAATTTGTTGACTTGCCTAGCTAGTTAAATAAAGATTATATTAAAAAGCCCAGCAGTTCATGTCAGTACCAGTAATGCAGAGCCGTGAAAAGTATTTGCCCCCTTTCTGATTTTCTCTATTTTTGCATATTTAATGTTATCAAATCTTCAACCAAAACCTAAAATTAGATAAAGGGAACCCGACACTACATTCCATAGTAAAAACCTCATATGAACGGTCAAGCATGGTGGTGGTAGTGTGATGGTTTGGGGATGTTTTGCTGCCTCAGGACCCACCCACAAATATTGCTGAGTTAAAGTAGTTCTGCATAGAGGAGTGGCCCACAATTCCTACACAGCGACGTGAGAGAATGATCAACAACTACAGGAAGCGTTTGGTTGGAGTCATTGCAGCTAAAGGTGGCACAACCAGTTATTCAGTGTAAGGGGGCAAATCTTTTTTCACACAGGGGCATTGGGTGTTGCATAACTTTGTTTAGGAAATAAGTATGTAATTGTTGCGTTCTGTTCTCTCAGGTTATCTAATATTAGGTTTTGGTTGAAGATCTGATTACATTCAGTATCAAAAATGTGCAAAAGTAGAGAACATTTTAAAGGGGGCAAATCATTTTTCACGGCACTGTTTTCATCTGCAGCAGCATTGCCTCTGACAACGCCTTTGCATTTCAGTCGGATCAGTGTCTTTCATCTGTTAGGATCATCTCAGTCAGCCTAGTTTTCAGCCTCAACAACGATATGTTGTCTGTATTTATGCTTTTTTCTTCTCCTCTTTGTGCCTCCCAACTCCCATCAGACCGAGGCTATTTTACACACCAGATCCATTTAGATCGATCTTGCAGAAATGAGTCAGTCTAGCACGGCCCCCAAGGGAATCTGGCTCCATCACTCTCTCCTTTCGCTCTCCTTCCCCTCACTTTGTGGAAAAATACAGTGGTTTAATGAGAGCTCAACACAAACACAACATAGACACATTACTGGTAGCAGTAACGTTACTCATTTGGCGCAGTCTTAAGAATCAAACATATCTGATGCTTTCTTCCTCATTCTCCACATCGATACACATGCTTAGCTTGAAAGTGTCATATGTGGCCCCCTGCTGCTTCTCAGTATGCTTCTCAGTATGCTTCTCAGTATGCCTCACTCCCACTGCAAACAAGATTCCGAAGCCTCTCAATGCCATTCTTTACCACAGATGATAAAGACAGGAGGATAACAGGAGATGGAGGTAGACAAAAAAAAGCATACAAACACATTTTGATGCAGAGTACTCTATAGATTTGGACAGGCTGCAGCAACGGTACCTGAATTATTTAGCCCACCCTGGGTCTCCGTGAGCGGGGAGGAGCGAAAAAAAGCGTGCAGGGAGCACTGCTGGGGATTAACGCCTGCAATGGGGTTTTCAGGAGAGCCAGAACTCCAGATCGGGAGTGATATGGCACTTGGGGTGAAGACTCAGACAGGGTTAAAGCGGGGATTTAGTGTACAAGGCTCCCCACATGTCCCTGGTATTGCTGCTGCATCAAAAGTACACCATTTCCCACGGTCATTTAGTCAGGCACCTCCGCCTGGGATTTGGTTATCCTCTCTCCAAGCGTGCTGTGATCTTGCAAGGCTGCACCCCCTCAATCATATGATGGAGGGAGGAATAGAGAGATAGATAGAGGGAGAGGCGGGAGGGAGAGACAGAGGCCAGCCTGGTCTCATAGACTAGATGTAGCATATTACATTACACTCAAATATAAGACAGAAGGTAAGACAGAAGACAGAAGGTGAAACATAAGAAACATAAGACAGAAGGTGACAAAGGGCAATTCCTTCACTTTTCAAACTCATATTCATTACCTCCAGCACCATACCAGTGTCGACATACAGTGGGGCAAAAAAGTATTTAGTCAGCCACCAATTGTGCAAGTTCTCCCACTTAAAAAGATGAGAGGCCTGTAATTTTCATCATAGGTACACTTTAACTATGACAGATAAAATAAGAAAAAAAAATCCAGAAAATTACATTGTAGGATTTTTAATGAATTTCTTTGCAGATTATGGTGGAAAATAAGTATTTGGTCAATAACAAAAGTTTATCTCAATACTTTGTTATATACCCTTTGTTGGCAATGACAGAGGTCAAACGTTTTCTGTAAGTCTTCACACACTGTTGGTGGTAGTTTGGCCCATTCCTCCATGCAGATCTCCTTTATGAGCAGTGATGTTTCGGGGCTGTTGCTGGGCAACACGGAATATCAACTCCCTCCAAAGATTTTCTATGGGGTTGAGATCTGCAGACTGGCTAGGCCACTCCAGGACCTTGAAATGCTTCTTACGAGCCACTCCTTCGTGTGTTTGGGATCATTGTCATGTTGAAAGACCCAGCCACGTTTCATCTTCAATGCCCTTGCTGATGGAAGGAGGTTTTCACTCAAAATCTCACGATACATGGCCCCATTCATTCTTTCCTTTACACAGATCAGTCTTCCTGGTCCCTTTGCAGAAAAACAGCTCCAAAGCATGATATTTCCACCCCCATGCTTCACAGTAGGTATGGTGTTCTTTTGATGCAACTCAGCATTCTTTGTCCTCCAAACACGACGAGTTGAATTTTTACCAAAAAGTTATATTTTGGTTTCATCTGACCATATGACATTCTCCCAATCTTCTTCTGGATCATCCAAATGCTCTCTAGCAAACTTCAGACGGGCCTGGACATGTACGCAGGGGGACACGTCTGGCACTGCAGGATTTGAGTCCCTGGCGGCGTAGTATGTTACTGATGGTAGGCTTTGTTACTTTGGTCCCAGCTCTCTGCAGGTCATTCACTAGGTCCCCCCGTGTGGTTCTGGGATTTTTACTCACCGTTCTTGTGATCATTTTGACCCCACGGGGTGAAATCTTGCGTGAAGCCCCAGATCGAGGGAGATTATCAGTGGTCTTGTATGCCTTCCATTTCCTAATAATTGCTCCCACAGTTGATTTCTTCAAACCAAGCTGCTTACCTATTGCAGATTCAGTCTTCCCAGCCTGGTGAAGGTCTACAATTTTGATACTGGTGTCCTTTGACAGCTCGTTGGTCTTGGCCATTGTGGAGTTTGGAGTGTGACTGTTTGAGGTTGTGGACAGGTGTCTTTTATACTGATAACAAGTTCAAACAGGTGCCATTAATACAGGTAACGAGTGAAGGACAGAGAACCCTCTTAAAGAAGAAGTTACAGGTCTGTGAGAGACAGAAATCTTGCTTGTTTGTAGGTGACCAAATACTTATTTTCCACCATAATTTGCAAATAAATTCATAAAAAATCCTACAAGGTGATTTTCTGGATTTTTTTTTTTCATTTTGTCTGTCATAGTTGAAGTGTACCTATGATGAAAATTACAGGCCTCTCATCTTTTTAAGTGGGAGAACTTATATAATTGGTGGCTGACTAAATACTTTTTTGCCCCACTGTATGTGAAAATGGCACTTTTCTATTATTTGTGGTTAAAAAGATAAAAAATATTTATCTGTGATATTACAGGGTAGGATTACAAGTAAGAAAAACTGTGATTTTCAAAATTAGTTTCTAGTCAGAGGGAGGGTATTTACTTGTTCCCCACATCCCTGTGAGAGGAGTCTCAGCTATAAGACCAGGCTTTTTATTTTGTTCTCTCTCCGTTGTCCACGAAAGTGTGTTAGATAACTGTTGAGTGTGTATTTTACAGATTGCTTTGGGGCAGGCTACGTCCCTGCAGTAGCCTGTTAAGGGTTGAGGAATAAACCATTTGATTCAAGAGCTTGATCCTATGCCCTGGACATTTGTTTATTCATGATCTTTTGAGGTCATAACATAGTTGTCAGAAGTAAAAAGTAAAATTGAGCTAGCTGGCTGACTACCGTGGCTAGCATTGAAAGGGGACTGAAAATGCTTTGAGGTGGCCCGTGAGCAAAGGAAGCGATAGAGGACGATCACGGAAATGGGAGTGCTTATGGAGGGCATCGGGGCACAAGACCCACTTGAGAGTGGCCGCTATACGGATGGCAGCTGAAACGGGCATGGGTGCATCTTCGTCTCCTCTTCGCGCAGATTCTGGTGGGCGAAAGAAGTTGTGATTTCGATGCTGCATGACGGGAAGGCTGGGGCTCAGAATGTAAACAAACATGGTACGCACAGTCCCCGGTCGCATCCGTAGCTGTTAAGACCCCAAAGTACTCCGTTAAAGCGGATTGGGGAGCTTTTCTTGCCCAGTTTGAACTTTTAGCTTATTCAGGGGGGTGGTCGGATGAAGATAAGGCACTTGAGCTCGTTTGTGCCTCACAGATGATCTCTGTCCTGTTTGATATTGATTAGCCTAGAGGACAGACATGGTTATGTGACTTGAGTTGGGGCACTGGAGAGGCACTTTGGACATTGTTTACAACCTGGGCTGCTACGCTCCGAACTGAGTAATAGAACCAGGCAGCTTGGAGAACTGCTACGGGTGCTTCGTACACAGACCCAGGTGGCTCATCCTGCGTCATTACAGAAAGCATTGGAGATGGCTTTGGAGAGGGAGATTCTGTGTACTGGGGCTTCAGTGGGGGCGTGTGGAGATACACCCACTGTTCTGGCTGTGGTGCAGAGCATGGGTGGCTGAAATTACTGAACTCATTCATGCAGTAACACTACAGACAGCACGCAACAAGCACTCTAGATCCATAGTTTGTTGGGGGTGTGGCCAGCCAGGATATTTGCTCAGGGGTGGCCCCATGTCTCCCAGAGCTCAGGGAAATGGCTTGGGGTCCACATAGACGGGGCAGTGCTGACCCCTGGTTCTCTTTCCCAAACCCCACCATCACCATGAGTAGTACAACGGCACAGACGGGGGAGCAAGGCTCCAGTTCCCCCAGAAGCAGCCGACTGCATGCGGATGGAGCCTGTTATAGTGGTGGGCTGGACCTGTGTTAGGATCTTTTGTCACGTCCCTGTCACTGTGGAAGGGGTGCCCTGCTCTGCCTTGGTGTACACTTGGTCCACAGGAACCTTGGAGAGGCCGGATATTGTACCAGGTTGGACTGAATTAGAACTGTGTGGCTCTGCACAGTCACAGTTGAGCTGGCACCCATGAAAAGGAACAGGGTAATTACACTTACAGTAGGGGCAGGATTATGTGTAATCTTGTGTGTGTTACACCTGTGCAGGACCTCTGTGTCCTGGGGTGGACTTGGTTAGGAGAACAGGCTGCCAGCTAGACCTAGACGGGCACACACTGAGCTTGCCTGCGGTCTCCATGGCCCCCCTTAATGTGACATTCACACTGGCCAAGAACCCCCTTACTCAGGCTGTCAAGGCAGCAGAGACCCAGGAGGGGACACTGTAGTGAGCGAGATAATGGGGAGGTACTGTGATGGTCTTGACCCCTAGCAGCAGGAACAGCTGTGACAGTTGCTGTTTGAGTTCAGAGACATCTTTCCTCTGAGTGAGGAGGATATGGGTCAGACCCATCAAAATGCATCCCCGCCGTATCCCGCTGGCCTCAAACTACAGGATGTTTGTTCAGGGCTTCTTCAGCATTTCCGCCTGCTGTCAAAGGACCAGGCCTACACATGGACAGCAGAGTGCAAGGAGGCCTTCAACACCCTCAATCATGTACTGATTGAGGCCCCTGTGCTCGTCCCCTCTGACATCACCTTACCCTTTATCCTGGACACAGATGCGAGCAATGTGGGCATGGGTGGAGTGCTGGCCCAGGTGTGGCCAGAGGGGATGAGAGTGGTGGAGTACTTCAGAAAAGGATTCAACAAACACGAGCGCCGCTACTGTGACACCCAGCGAGAGCTCCTCACTATAGTGGAGTCTATCAAACACTTCAAATACTACCTGTATGGACGGCCCTTCATTGTAAGGACTGAACACTCCGCTCTCCAGTTGCGTATGTCTTTCAAAGAGGATGGATGGGCGTATAACGTGAACGTCTAGCAGTCCAAAGGTTGCATGTTCGAGCCTCATCACGGACTACTTTAGGAATTTAGCAACTTTGTTATTTCTTACACATCTTTGCTACATTGCAACGACTTAGCATATTAGCTAACCCAAACCCTAACCTATAACCCTAACCCCTAGCCTAGCGTTAGCCACCTAGATAATAACATTTGCACATAATGTTATTACGGGGCCACTCGTCCACTGTATTTATTAGAGGTTTAACCTCGCTCTTTTGTTTGAGTTACATCCCTGTGTGTTTTCTATACGTGTTTGTTTTGCCTTTCATGGCATGTTGTGTCATTTGGATGACGTATTACAACCCGGCTATTACGTATTCCTGCGCCTGTCTCCAATCATTTATACAACGTGACACACACTAACAAATATTAGTTTACGATAGAATACTACAGTGCTTACTATACAATTCTGTAGTAAACTGTAGAATATTATACTACAAATTGTAGTATCACCACAATCATGTGTATTAGTTACTATAGAATGTTGTAGAATACCATAGTCAATAATACGCAATTATTCCCCCTCCAAAATACTGTAGTAAATATTACAGCAATGTCTGCAAGAAAACTACATGTCTTGCATATAACCTGCCCATTCCCCTCCTCCATATCCCAATTTGTGCCACCCATACTGTAAGTAAGGAAACTTCATGCTAAATATAGACCTTGTATTGTGTTCCCCTCACTTTACAGAAAATACCTACCTACCTACATACAGGTCATGGAACATTTGCTATTTTAGTATTTCTTCAGTAGATTCTCAAGGAGAAAGCCTCCTCTTCTATGTCAATGATAATACAACAAAAAAACAACATTAAATACTAAGTAATGTCCACAAAAACACAGGAGTAAATACCACAGTCCACAAAAACACTACAGTAAATACTACAGTATATTTCAGCTTGCAAAGAACCGACATGAATTACTTTAGTATATATCATACTGAACAAAAATATAAATGCAACATGTAGTGTTGGTCCCATGTTTCATGCTGAGTTTTTGCTGAATTTAATCCATAAAAAGACTACAGTGAATAAAATAGTACTAATACTCCTCCAAGTGCTTATGATGTTTATGATAGAGCAGCAGCAGCAGGTCACAAGGAGAGAGAGGTTTTTTAGACAGATGGAATCAGAGACCATGTCAGCCCTGTCTGAGATGAGCACACGTCTGCCATTCACAAGGAATATAGAAGAACAGCCGGTGAGGGATTACACAGTGACGAAGAGGGACGAGGTTATCCTGCTCAAACGCAGAGCTGAGCTCGGTTGACCTGAAGGTATGAGAGAAAGCAGCATGCCATTCCCAATCGAATCAAATCAAATTTCCTTGGTCACATACACGTGTTTAGCAGATTTAAAAAATAAAAAAAATTTATTTCACCTTTATTTAACCAGGTAGGCTAGTTGAGAACAAGTTCTCATTTGCAACTGCGACCTGGCCAAGATAAAGCATAGCAGTGTGAACAGACAACACAGAGTTACAAATGGAGTAAACAATTAGCAAGTCAATAACACAGTAGAAAAAATGGGCAGTCTATATACAATGTGTGCAAAAGGCATGAGGAGATAGGCGAATAATACAATTTTGCAGATTAACACTGGAGTGATAAATGATCAAATGGTCATGTACAGGTAGAGATATTGGTGTGCAAAAGAGCAGAAAAGTAAATAAATAAAAACAGTGTAAAAACAGTATGGGAATGAGGTAGGTGAAAATGGGTGAGCTATTTACCTATAGACTATGTACAGCTGCAGCGATCGGTTAGCTGCTCGGATAGCTGATGTTTGAAGTTGGTGAGGGAGATAAAAGTCTCCAACTTCAGCGATTTTTGCAATTCGTTCCAATCACAGGCAGCAGAGTACTGGAACGAAAGGCGGCCAAATGAGGTGTTGGCTTTAGGGATGATCAGTGAGATACACCTGCTGGAGCGCGTGCTACGGATGGGTGTTGCCATCGTGACCAGTGAGCTGAGATAAGGCGGAGCTTTACCTAGCATGGACTTGTAGATGACCTGGAGCCAGTGGGTCTGGCGACGAATATGTAGTGAGGGCCAGCCGACTAGAGCATACAAGTCGCAGTGGTGGGTGGTATAAGGTGCTTTAGTGACAAAACGGATGGCACTGTGATAGACTGCATCCAGTTTGTTGAGTAGAGTGTTGGAAGCCATTTTGTAGATGACATCGCCGAAGTCGAGGATCGGTAGGATAGTCAGTTTTACTAGGGTAAGCTTGGCAGCGTGAGTGAAGGAGGCTTTGTTGCGGAATAGAAAGCCGACTCTTGATTTGATTTTTGATTGGAGATGTTTGATGTGAGTCTGGAAGGAGAGTTTGCAGTCTAGCCAGACACCTAGGTACTTATAGATGTCCACATATTCAAGGTCGGAACCATCCAGGGTGGTGATGCTAGTCGGGCATGCGGGTGCAGGCAGCGATCGGTTGAAAAGCATGCATTTGGTTTTACTCGCGTTTAAGAGCAGTTGGAGGCCACGGAAGGAGTGCTGTATGGCATTGAAGCTCGTTTGGAGGTTTGATAGCACAGTGTCCAATGACGGGCCGAAAGTATATAGAATGGTGTCGTCTGCGTAGAGGTGGATCAGGGAATCGCCCGCAGCAAGAGCAACATCATTGATATATACAGAGAAAAGAGTCGGCCCGAGAATTGAGCCCTGTGGCACCCCCATAGAGACTGCCAGAGGACCGGACAGCATGCCCTCCGATTTGACACTCTGAACACTGTCTGCAAAGTAATTGGTGAACCAGGCAAGGCAGTCATCCGAAAAACCGAGGCTGTTGAGTCTGCCGATAAGAATATGGTGATTGACAGAGTCGAAAGCCTTGGCGAGGTCGATGAAGACGGCTGCACAGTACTGTCTTTTATCGATGGCGGTTATGATATCGTTTAGTACCTTGAGTGTGGCTGAGGTGCACCCGTGACCGGCTCGGAAACCAGATTGCACAGCGGAGAAGGTACGGTGGGATTCGAGATGGTCAGTGACCTGTTTGTTGACTTGGCTTTCGAAGACCTTAGATAGGCAGGGCAGGATGGATATAGGTCTATAGCAGTTTGGGTCCAGGTTGTCTCCCCCTTTGAAGAGGGGGGGATGACTGCGGCAGCTTTCAATCCATGGGGATCTCAGACGATATGAAAGAGAGGTTGAACAGGCTGGTAATAGGGGTTGCGACAATGGCGGCAGATAGTTTCAGAAATAGCGGGTCCAGATTGTCAAGCCCAGCTGATTTGTACGGGTCCAGGTTTTGCAGCTCTTTCAGAACATCTGCTATCTGGATTTGGGTAAAGGAGAACCTGGAGAGGCTTGGGTGAGGAACAACGGGGGGGGCGGAGCTGTTGGCCGAGGTTGGAGTAGCCAGGCGGAAGGCATGGCCAGCCGTTGAGAAGTGCTTATTGAAGTTTTCGATAATCATGGATTTATCGGTGGAGACCGTGTTTCCTAGCCTCAGTGCAGTGGGCAGCTGGGAGGAGGTGCTCTTGTTCTCCATGGACTTCACAGTGTCCCAGAACTTTTTGGAGTTGGAGCTACAGGATGCAAACTTCTGCCTGAAGAAGCTGGCCTTAGCTTTCCTGACTGACTGCGTGTATTGGTTCCTGACTTCCCTGAACAGTTGCATATCACGGGGGCTATTCGATGCTATTGCAGTCCGCAACAGGATGTTTTTGTGCTGGTCGAGGGCAGTCAGGTCTGGAGTGAACCAAGGGCTGTATCTGTTCTTGGTTCTGCATTTTTTGAACGGAGCATGCTTATCTAAAATGGTGAGGAAGTTACTTTTAAAGAATGACCATGCATCCTCAACTGACGGGATGAGGTCAATGTCCTTCCAGGTCGATTAGAAAGGCCTGCTCACAGAAGTGTTTTATGGAGCGTTTGACAGTGATGAGGGGTGGTCGTTTGACTGCGGCTCCGTGGCGGATACAGGCGATGAGGCAGTGATCGCTGAGATCCTGGTTGAAGACAGCGGACATATAT
This sequence comes from Oncorhynchus keta, assembly GCF_023373465.1. Lineage (NCBI taxonomy): Eukaryota > Metazoa > Chordata > Actinopteri > Salmoniformes > Salmonidae > Oncorhynchus > Oncorhynchus keta. The sequence goes on from NC_068426.1 coordinate 20,831,464, forward strand.
TTGGAGGGCCAGTTGGTCAGGATGACGTCTATGAGGGTGCCCTTGTTTACAGAGTTAGGGCTGTACCTGGTGGGTTCCTTGATGATTTGAGTGAGATTGAGGGCATCTAGCTTAGATTGTAGGACTGCCGGGGTGTTAAAATGCTATTGCGGGCGTAGAGAAATGCTTGTGTCTCTAGCTCCAACAGTGCAGTAATAGCTAACAAGTAATATCTAACAATTACACAAAAATACACACAAATCTAAGGAAAGGAATTAAGAATTTATAAATATTCGGCCGAGAATTGTCAGAGCAGCATAGACTAAGATACGGTAGAATAAAATAGAATACAGTATATACAGTCGTATGAAAAAGTTTGGGCACCCCTCTGAGGCTGCATAATTAATTTACTCTGTCGTCACAGAAAATGATCACAGTGGCATGCCATTAATTTTCTAATAAAAGCTGAGTACAGGGATATTGTCCAGACAAAGATTTTTACTGTGGGAAATATTAAGTTGTGAAAAATAGGCTATGCAAAAATGTGGGCACCCTTGTCATTCTGTTGATTTGAATACCTGTAACTACTTAGCACTGATTAATTGGAACACACAATTGGTTTGGTGAGCTCATTAAGCCTTGAACTTCATAGACAAGTGTATCCAACTCTGAAGAGTGGCAACATGGGGGCCTCAAAACAACTCTCAAATGACTTCAAAACAAAGATTGTTCAACATTATGGTTTAGAGGAAGGCTACAAAAAGCTATCGCAGAGATTTAAGCTGTCAGTGTCCACTGTGAGGAACATAGTGAGGAAATGGAAGACCACAGGCACAGTTCTTGTCAAGGCCAGAAGTGGCAGGCCAAGTAAAATATCAGAGAGGCAAAGGCGAAGGATGGTGAGAACTGTCAAAAACAGCCCACAGACCACCTCCAAAGACCTACAACATCATCTTGCTGCAGATGGTGTCACTGTGAATCGTTCAACAATTCAGTGCACTTTGCACAAGGAGAAGCTGTATGGGAGAGTGATGAGGAAGAAGCCTTTTCTGCACACACGCCACAAACAGAGTCGCTTGAGGTATGCAAACGCACATTTGGACAAGTCAGCTTCATTTTGGAATAAGGTGCTGTGGACTGATGAAACAAAGATTGAGTTATTTGGTCATAACAAGGGACGTTATGCATGGCGGCAAAAGAACACAACGTTCCAAGAAAAACACTTGCTACCCACAGTAACATTTGGTGGGGGTTCCATCATGCTTTGGGGCTGTATGGCCAGTGCCGGTACTGGGAATTTTGTTAAAGTTGAGGGTCGCATGGATTCCACTCAATATCAGCAGATTGTTATGAAAAATGTTGAAGAATCAGTCACAAAGTTGAACTTACGCCGGGGCTGGATATTTCAACAAGACAACGACCCAAAACACTGCACAAAATCTACCCGGTCATTTATGCAGAGGAACAAGTACAATGTTCTGGAATGGCCATCCCAGACCCCAGACCTGAATATCATTGAGAATCTGTGGGATGATTTGAAGCGGGCTGTCCATGCTCGGCAACCATCAAACCTAACTGAACTGGGGATGTTTTGTAAGGAGGAATGATCCAAAATACCTTCATCTAGAATCCAGACACTCATTAGAGGCTATGGGAAGCGTCTAGATGCTGTTATTTTAGCAAAAGGAGAATCTACTAAATATTTACATTTACATTTAAGTCATTTAGCAAATATTGATGTGATTTTTTTCTATTGGGGTGCCCAAATATATGCACCTGTCTAATTTTGTTTTGATGCATATTGCACATTTTCTGTTAATCCAATAAACCTAATTTTACTACTGAAATATTACTGTGTACATCAGTTATTTGACAGATCAAAATGAAATTGCTGATCCAAACACCCAATTATTTATAAATGGAAATCATGGAAATTGTCAGGGGTGCCCAAACTTTTTCATACGACTGTACATATTAGATGAGTAATGGAAAATATGTAAACATTATGACTAGCGGTCCAATATTAAAGTGGCCAGTGATTTCAGGTCTATGTATATAGGGCAGCAGGCTCTAATGTGCTAGTGATGGCTATTTTATATGTTTTTCAGTCCTTGGTCCCAGCTTTGATGCACCTGTACTGACCTCTGGATGATAGTGGGGTGAGCAGGCAGTGGCTCGGGTGGTTCTTGATGATCTTTTTGGCCTTCCTGTGACGTCGTGTGCTGTAGGTGTCCTGGAGGGTAGCTAGTTTACCCCTAGTGATGTGGTGGGCAGACCGCACCACCCTCTGGAGAGCCCTGCGGTTGCTGGCGGTGCACTTGCCATAGCAGCCAGTAATACACGACAGGATGCTCTCAATTGTGCATCTGGAAAGGTTTTTCAGGGTTTTAGGTGACAAGCCAAATTTCTTCTGCCTCCTGAGGTTGAATAGGCACTGTTGCACCTTCTTCACCACACTGTCTGTGTGGGTGGATCATTTCAGTTTGTCAGTGATGTGTTCTCCACTGCGGTCCCATCAATGTGGATAGGGTGGTGCGTGCTCAGCCCCCTCCTGTACTCCCTTTGCTGTGTCCTGAAGTTCATGACTAGCTCCTTTGTTTTATTGATGTTGAGTGAGAGGTTATTTTCCTGGCACCACACACCCAGGGCCCTCTTCCTCCCTGTACGCTGTTTCGTCATTGTAATCAGGCCTACTACTGTTGTGTCGTCTGCATACTTGATGATTGAGTTGGAGGCATGTGCCACACAATCATGGGTGAACAGAGAGTACAGGAGGGGGCTGAGCACGCACCCTTGTGAAGCCCCAGTGTTGAGGATCAGCAAAGTGGAGGTGTTGTTTCCTACCTTCACAACCTGAAGGTGGCCTGTCAGGAAGTCCAGGACCAAGTTGCACTGGGCAGAGTTCAGACCCAGGGTCTCAAGCTTAATGATGAGCTTGGAGAGTACTATGGTGTTGAATGCTTAGCTATAGTCAATGAAAAGCATATGTATTCCTTTTGTCCAGATGGGAAAAGGCAGTGCGATGGTGATTGCATCGTCTGTGGATCTATTGGGTCGGTATGCAAATTGAAGTGGGTCTAGGGTGTCAGGTAATAGAGGTGATATGATCTTTGACTAGTCTCTCAAAGCACTTCATGATGACAGAAGTGAGTGCTACAGGGCGATAGTCTTTTAGTTCAGTTACCTTTGCTTTCTTGGGTACAGGAACAATAGTGCCTATCTTGAAAGCATGTGGGGACAGCAGACTGAGATAGGGAGAGATTGAATATGTCTGTAAACACTCCAGCCAGCTGATTTGCATATGCTCTGTTGACGCGGGCAGGGATGCCGTCTCGGCCTGCAGCCTTGCGAGGGTTAACAATCTTAAATGTCTTACTCACATCGGCCACGGAGAAGGAGAGCCCACAGTCCTTGGTAGTGGGCTGAGTCGGTGGCACTTTGTTATCCGGGCGAAGAATGTGTTTAACTTGTCCAGAAGCAATACGTCGGTGTCCACGAAGTGGCTGGTTTTCCTTTTGTAGTCCGTGATTACCTGTAGACCCTGCCACATACGTCTCATGTCTGAGCCGTTGAATTGCGACTCCACCTTATCTATACTTACGTTACGCCTGTTTGATTTCCTTACGGAGGGAATAACTGTTTGTATTCCCAGTAACCTTGCCATCATTAAATGCGGTGGTTCGCATTTAATGCTGCCATCTATCCATGGTTTCAGGTTAGGATAGGGTCTCTTGGAACTCTAGGGGCGGTATTTTATTTTTGGATAAAAAACATTCCCGTTTTAAGCACGATATTTTGTCACGACAAAATGCTCGACTATGCACATAAGTGACAGCTTTGGATAGAAAACACTCTAACGTTCCCAAAACTGCAAAGATATTGTCTGTGAGAGCCACAGAACTGATGCTACAGGCGAAACCAAGATGAAATTTCAAACAGGAAGTGCCCCAGATTTTGAAGGCGCTGTGTTCCAATGACTCCTTATATGGCTGTGAATGGGCCACGAATGAGCTTAGACTTTCTGTCGTTTCCCCATAGTGTCGACAGCATTGTGACGTATTTGGAGGCATATCATTGGAAGATTGACCATTTTAGACTACATCTATCAGGTGGTCGCTTGGTGTCCTCCTTCGCAATTATTGCGTAATCTCCAGCTGCAGTATTTTTCCGTTTGCTTCTGAGGAGAAACCCAACTGCCACGAATGATTTATCATGGAATAGATATGTGAAAAACACCTTGAGGATTGATTCTAAACAACGTTTGCCATGTTTCTGTCGATATTATGGAGTTAATTTGGTAAAAAGTTTGGCGTTGTAGTGACTGCATTTTCAGATTTTTTTCTTTGCCAAACAAAACGGAGCGATTTCTCCTACACAAATAATCTTTTTGGAAAAAATTAACATTTGCTGTCTAACTGAGTCTCGTCATTGATAACATCCGA